>NC_092046.1:134626799-134931874 GCF_003086295.3 Arachis hypogaea
TATTATAAGAAGCATGCTTATTAAGGTACGCTTACTTAACAGTTAACACTTATGTTGTGCAGGTAGAAATAGAAGAAAGTCAAAGCGTACAAATTTGAATAGGACGGAGAACAAAACAAATGTCAATGCTTGCATGGACTCCATTAATGAATTGAATGTAAGAAAGGAAGAATGAAAAGGGATCTTCCATGACAAATTATTCAATGTATGTAAATACGTAGGAGATCCTTCACTTAGGGGAATTAATTATAAAGCTCAACAGCAATATGATAAGGATAGTCAATATGTCACTTATTGCAATTTCACCCAAAAAGTAAGGTAGTGATGTGAGTGGATATGTATATGTTATTATTAAGCCTACTTTTTTTTAGGCAAATTAAAGGAGAAGGAAGGAGCCAAGGGGCTTTAGGGTTATGGGATGGATGCATGGACATGAACATGAATTGCATTTTCTATGTGGGGTGGCCCAACCACCAACTCATACATATATACTATTGGAAAAATTTCAAGTATACTGAGAACACCGGTGTTCTAATTATTTTAATCGTTGATTTCAATTAATATATATTATATATATTTTTTATAATTCAGATCAACGGTTAAAATAATTGAAACACCAATGTTCTCGATACACTTAAAACTCTTCCCATACTATATATGTATGGCCCCTTTTGACTTTACCCCCATCAATTGTATTTGCTGGCTAGCTTTGACAATATCAAATTTAAAAGGTTTGCCTATCCTATTGTTTTAGATGATTTTCCATGTATACATACTTTTTTCTTTTACATCAGTGTGCATAACTTTTTGGATATTTGACCATCGAGAGCCAACAATTAATTTTTTAAAAATAGTATACACAATAAATAAATAAATAAATAAATAAATAAATAAATAAATAAATAAATAAATATTGATATTATTTAATTTATTTTTTAATATATATTTTATATGAGTAATTAATTTTTAGTATGAATTATTAATTTTAATTCTCATTTTAGTTCACCTTTGATGAGTAGACAATTAGGTATAAAATCTATTACATATATTCATAATATATAGAGTAAAGTGATAAATAAATTTTTGAGAATTTATATTTTAGACAGATTAGTTTTTTAAAAAAGAATATTAATAAAGTCTTCTAAGATAACAAATATGGATAAATAAATTTAAATTAAGACCTTCTACTTTAATTATAGAGACTAATTTAAAAATAGGATATCCATATTTACTATTTTAGAGAACTCTGTTGATATTTTTTTTAGGGACTAATTCATTTAAAGTGTAAATCCTCAAAAATTTAGAATTTAATCCTTTTAATATTTTAATTTTTTCTCACTTGAAAGAATAAAATATAATCTCTCACCATTAATTTTATAAATACAAAAAAATATAAAAAATATTAAAAATAAAAAATTACAATTTACTCCCTCAATTTAAAAAAATAAGAAGATTCATTCTCCAAAAATTTATTTATCATTTTTACTCTAATATATACCCACGTACCTGATAAATGAAACCCTAAAAAAGTGTATATATATACATAATATTGCACCAATGCAAGGAAGTAGCAGTAAAAGTAACACATCAAATCAAATCAAACAAATTTCAAAGAATCTTGAGTTCTGTAGCCAGTTTATGAGTATGCTGTTGCTTTAAATTTCAAAGATAACGCATCATATCAAATGTAAAATGGAATACATACAAGAATAGAAGAGTGAAAGCAGCAGAGCCACAGCTGATGAGTGATGACAAATACCAAATAATAATGTCCTTAAAAGTAACAGTCATGAATCATGACTGATCCTTTCTAATTTCTTTCTTCCCTTCTCTCTATTATACACGCCTCTTTCAGTGGATTAGAATTGGATTTGGTGGCAGCAAAGTAAACGTTGGAAATAATAATAATATTTTTTAGGACATATGATAAATTTACGGTTAGTAAAAAATTTTAAATGTTTTTATTTAATGAATATAAAATAAAGATATTAAAAATTTAAATTTTTTATATTTTAAATAAAAGAATTTAATTTACAAATTTAATGTATATCCTTAAGAGTTAAGACACAAAATAAATAAATCCAAATAATAATAATAATAATAATAATAATAATAATAAGGAATAAGTATTGTTTTGGTCTCTAACGTTTAGGGTCAAAATAAAAATCGTCCCTAACCTAATTTTCGATTCAAAATCGTTCTCAATGTTTTATTTAGTATTAAAATCGTCCTTTCTAATTTTTTTAGACATAAAAGCCCTTTCATTTGTTACCGGTAATTTATGACAATAAAAAAGCATTATAAATAACTAATTAATAAAAAAAGGTAAAGGCATGTGAAATTCACTGTTGTAGACTCCACCATTGTAAATCTCTTGGAGAGAGAATTTCATGACTTCCCAAAGTTCAACCTCTTCTTGAAACCGATCTTTCTCTCATAGCAGACTACTACTTTGCTCCCATGTGAGAGGTCGGTGTTGCGAACTTCAGGGGCAAAGGAGAACCCTGGTCACAGGTTCTAGGGCTGTGTCTATTTTGAGATTTGTTGTTTTCTTTAAAATTGAGTCGTTTGTGTGATGTAATGAAAAGTGAACACGGTGAGTATGTGTAAATTCAATAAGGATGCAACTTCTTTCGTTAGGCAGATCCAGAGACAGAAGTAGAACACTCAGAAATTGTAAGAATAAAGAGAAAAATTTTCTCGCTGAAATCAAGAATGAAAGTGGAAGAATGGAAGCTGAACGTCATTGTTGTGTTGGGGTTTATTGGGTGGGTTGGGTTTGTGTATTTGCTATTGCAAAATTTTTCTAAAGTAAGGCAACCATGTCTAATTTCATTGAATCTTGTCTGAACAATGTGTTGGAGTATGCTATTTTTGTTAAGAAGTTATTGTGGATAAATTGGGTTAGAATTTATTATTTAGGTGGGTACCCTAATTCAGTTCCATTGAATCTGTTTCAAGTATGTATGAATGACAATTATGTAACAATAGTTGGTTTTTGAAATGAGAGTAGAATTTCAGTTTAGCAATTAAATGGGTTTGATTATTGTGTTTTGCATAATTTTTTTGTTATAAGGCTACTGCTGATAAATGAACAATTCCATAACAAAATCATAAACAACAAACTAAGTAACATCAACATATTAAACATCAGAATAACATAGATAATAAATATATTTTTTCGCAATCAACTAAATTCCAAAAGGGTAAATGGTCCAAGCCAATAATTCAGAACAATATTAATTAGCTCATAAACAAAATATAACTAACATGCAAATAGTCCAGAATAAAACCAAGCTAACAGTACCAGCATGATATTACTAAAAAAATTAATTCTAACTTATCTCGAACAAAATATGTCCTAATTGTCTAAATTTTCTATGGTAATCCCTATTTTCTTGGAGGCAACTTTGTCATTAACCTCAATTTCTTAGGAGAAACATGAGGTACTCCAGAATTTCTGATAGAAAATTGTCCAACAGGTTGACTTGAAGTCTGTCTCTCTACATATTTATGTTGGACTAGTGGTTGTGTTGAAGATGTGAAAAGGGTTGGCTGAGATGCTGGAAGGGATGTGGTGTTTGGTTGTGTTGAGGATGAAGAAGGTGCTGAACTTATTGGGCTGGTGTGCTTTTTGGGATGTAGTACTTCTTTGGCTGAACCGTTAGTCTTAGTGGTTTCCTTGAACCTGCCTCTAGACCTTTTGGGTTGTGTTACAGAGTTAGACTGGGCTGAAGATGGTGACTGTGTTGCTGAAGCAGTTTTTCTCTTGACAACTATTTTAGCAGTGGGCTGTAAAGATGCAGTCTTCCTTCCTCCCTTGGCAGCTGGGGGATGTGAATTGGTGCTTGACTTCTTATTCTTTCCTTTGCTAAGCTTCTTTAATTGTTGGGCCTAATAGATATATGTAAATTAAGTAGATACCTATTAGGCTTAGGACAAACATCAGACAAGCTTTATGGAAAATAAAAAAATCATCATACCTCCTCTTCAATAGGTTTAGGGCATTTACTTTTATTGTGTCCAAATGAACCACATATTGAGCATCTTTGGATTTGCTCCCTCCTTGACAAGTGAGTACAGCTACTCTGTTCTTTCTCCCCAGCAACTGGTCTTCTCTTTTTCACTGGTCGGTGACTAGGCCTTCTATATGGTGGTGGCATAACATCATCATAAGTTGTCCTCCCAGAGATCAAGTGCATTCAATGGGTGTATGACTGACTCGTAGCACTTCAAGTATGCTTCTTTCTTATAACAGTCGACCACAAAAATTTCCAAGTCAAGCCCTTGAATTTGATGCAACCAACAACATGCACACAAGGTATGCCACTCATCTGCCACTTTCTACATGATCACTCATGAGTACCTATATCCACAACAAACTTTTCTAAACCATTAACAACCTCATATTTCTAAGCTGTAGACCAATATGGCTGCCACTCCCCAGTTGATCTAGACCTTCTATCCAATCTTATTCTAATCCTAGGTAAGATTGTTCCTGAATAGTTCTGAGCTAGTCTTTTGTTTTGTGCCCACTTAGTCATTAATTTAACCCTGATCTCCTCCAACATTGTAACTATAGGATTCTCTCTAGCATCTACTATAGTAGAATTAAAGTTCTCAGACATGTTATTAACCAGTGTATCTACTTTAGAATGAAATAAGAACCTAGATCTAGACCAATATCTAGGTAGAATAGCAATTAAGTACCGAAAAGCTTCCTGATTCAAAGCTTTCAGTTCTGCCATGTACTTCTCCCAATCTTTTCAGTGAGTCGCCTTAGCACACTTCCACATCATTTACTTCAAATGTAAACGGGAAAACCTTTTTCTAAAGTTGTTGTATAAGTGTCTCATAGAGAATCGGTTGTCCACACCTGGTATGACATCCTAAAATGCTAGCAACAAACCCTACACAGGTGATATTAATGAGCATATAGTTAGGCATACTTTATGTTTTACATCGTATGATTTTGTAATGAATAATGTTGTTGAGTTAAGAAATTAACTAAATTAATTGATGATGACAAACATTATTTTATTGGGCTAATTACCCAATTAGTATTGATTATTTCTGATTAAGTATTGCAGGCAAAATTCATTATTGCAGCAGCCCAATATAGAACAAGATGAATCTATTTTTGTGGGCAACAATTTCAAACAAAGCCCAATTGCAAATAACTAAGAAATCAAATGGGCTGAACCAGAAAAGAGCGAACCAACTCAAGCCCGAATTCATCTCTCAAGCAAATCCCTCCAAATTGCTTCCACTAAAGCAACGTTCACCTTTTTCATTCGGTCAGAACTCAGAGAAGAGAGAGAGAGCTTCGTCGCTAAGCCATTCATCGAAGAAGAAAGAAAGAGAAAGTTCAATCCAAAAAGCAAAAGTCTAATCACCAAAAATCAAACCATATCAAGCTAAGTCTTAAGCTAAAGGTGATTTATTTCCCTTTGCATGCATCCAATTTTCTTTTCTTCTTCTCAAACTCTCTGCTATTCCAAATTGAGATAGATGAAGAAAGTGATCTCTGTTCACCACTGCTGTAAATCAATGGTTAAATTTGTTTCTTGGGGATAAAGTAGTATCTCAAGAGTTCAGATGTGGGATTGCCATTAAAAACTGTTCTTAATTGCTTTCCTGAGGCTTTCGGTCAAACAAGAGAAAGTCAGACTTAAATTTTTAATTTAGGGATTAACTGAAAAAGTGATGTGGTAAGTTGGTAGCATACAGTTCAAAGAGTTGACCTAAGAGAGAGCAACTCAACAACATGCGAGGAGATACAAAAGAAAATTTGTTTATTATTCTGAAGAGGAGGAGAGAGAACCAGTGTTTTGAGGTTTTATGTTCTAAGAAGAGTTCTCTGAAGAAGTTCATCAACTTGGACAGTGCTTCCTAGTCAAAGGAGCATTCCGCCAGAATGAGGAACTAAATCAGAGGCAATAGCAAATCTGGTTCATCACATAGCAAACAGGCTGTTGAAGCATTAATCTTCTTCATGTTTTACAGATTGTAATTTCATTTTCTATGTATATCTTTCTGTAATTTCTTAAGTGTGAAAAGGCATAAAGAGAGAGCTCAAGTAAAAGCCAAGAGTGATAAGAGATTGAGTGATACACTTGAGAGAAAAGTCTAGAGTTATTTCAGATTTCTTTAGGTTGATTCTGTGTCTTGTATCTTGTATTAATGAGGTACCCCTTTCTTAGTTGGATAAGCACTAAAAGTGAAGAGTTAGGTATTAGCATAGCCAAGTCAAGTTAGGTTAGAACTTGATAAGAAAAGGATTGTGTTAATCCTGAGGAATTGGTGTATGTAATACTTTAACTATAGTGGAAATTCTGCCACTGTTGTGGTGGAGACTGGATATAGGTTGCATTGCACAAGGCAACTGAACCAGGATACATGATGGTGTCAGCTTCTCTCTTCCCTTCTCTGTTCTGTTTTATGATATTCATGAGACAAAATGAAGTTGTCTCATAAATTTTCCGCTGCTGAGTTCGAACAGAATCCAAGTGAAAGTTTATAAGTTAAGCCATATTTCCGTAAAGTAAAAGAAGGTCATAGATTCGAAACCCTCCCCCCCCCCCCTCTTCTCTAAACCTTCTACAACCTTCAAATGTAAATGTGCAAATGCTATTAGTGAAGTAGACTTACTTTCTGTTGGTCAGACATGAATGTGGAGCTTCCCATCTTCTCAATCCCAATATCAGATGCAAGATGATTTAGGAACCAAGTCCATGAGTCCTTGATCTTGGATGGGCAGCATTTGGTCATTCGGATCCCAACCTATTGTAGTAAGCAATTGTCCACACTAATGTGTCTTCAAAAAGCATCTATCTAGACCTATGAAGGACCTGCAATGCTGAAAGCTCTGCTTGCATGCTTCCAAGCACACAGATCCTTTGGAAGATGCAATAATTTGTCATGGATGATGTTTGCACTTCATTTGCAAAATCAGGAGACTTTTTACACCTTGGGATTTGATTCAACTTTCTTCTTAAATGCCTTGCCAAGCTATTTGGAGTGTAAAATTCTCACTCTGTGTGCTTGTATACATGTGTGATTCAAATTTATGCTTCAAAGCTGCCAAGTATCTTCTTCTTCCATTTTGGTAGCATACAGCCAAAAAGGACACTCATTAGAACAAACTGCCCTTACCCCTCTAAATATAATTACTCTTCTAGTCTGCACAACATATGCAGTGACAGTGTCCTTAAATTCTTCTCGAGATGCATATAGTGTCCCAACTTTTCACTTGTATTGCTTCATGTGTTTTTGTGCCTTGTGAACTAGATACCTCACTCCCTCATGGTTTGAATCTGACCCCTCATTTCCACCATCCTCCCCCAACTCTAACCTCGTGGTCCAATTCTAATTCTTTACTGTCTGCTTCTTCATCATTTTCAAAATTCTTAGTTGCCATACCTTTCTTCTTTACGGCCCTACGTCTATCAATCATGACATTCACATCCTCAAACCCACTGATATCAGGATCAAACTCATCTTCACTGTTGGTGAAGTGCAAATAATCTATACTGTCATCTTCCTCTTCAGATGATTTATATTCTGAATCGAGATTATCACTATCACCAAAATTACCAAACTCAACTTCGTGATTATCATCTTCATCACTATCCCTAGTCTTTGCCCCAGTATCGTCAGCACCTGATTTAGGTTGGTTTTGTCCTGCCTCATTAGGTCTATCGACTATATCAGCCGTATTGTCACCTTCCTGACCATACTCAGCTTGTTCACCACCATATACAACCAGCTTTTGTCTCTCACCTTTATCAACAATCCCTTTATCCTCCCCAACATCAATGTAGCCACCATCAAGAAACACATCGTCATCCTCAACCTTGTGCACAACAAACAACTCTACATATTCTCTTAATTCAACTATTTTACACATGGCAATCAAATTTGTATCACCTTTAAACAACTTCAAAATTTTCTCCATGTCTTCGTATATAGGATCCTTGAACCACAATGCTGAGATATTCTCATCAATGTAACCAAAATACTTTAACTCTGCATAAGCTTGAAATACGGACCACCGATCACAATCAATATCTTCTATAACTGTTGTTTCTCTTCCCACATACTGTAAAGGCCCTTTTTGATAAGTAAATCATCTTCCGTGGTAGACTTTCAGTTTAAAATAGTCCATCCTCTTCTCCAACACCCTATCAGTAAATCGCTATCAGAACACATTACTATATTACAAGAATTAAAAAAAAAAAAAAAACATACACAGACATCTTGCCAACCTTGCGAATACTGCTTTACTGACTGTTCAAGTCCCTTCCTTCAAACAAATCGAACTCGCCTGCTCTCTTCTATCCAAGAACAACTTCCGTCGTTTCCGATTCAGGGTTAAGGCATGAAGCAATCACATTGGTTTTTGGAACGTTATGATTAATGTTGTTGTTAATGTTGACGGTTTACATACAAATGAAGACATGAAGTGTTTCGTGCAAAATTGAAAAGTTGAAAAGGGTAGTTTTGTCATTTAAAAAATTTTAATACCAAATAAAACATTGAGAACAATTTTAAATCGAAAACTAGATTAGAGACGATTTTAATTTTGACCCTAAACGTTAGAGACTAAAACAGTATATATCCTTAATAATAATTAAGTAATGCACATCCAATGGCTTCTTTTTCGCCGACATTAGGCATTAATATATAATGGTAATGCCATAAGAAAAGGAGGACCTCCAATTATCCTTAAAGCTAATTAAGTGATCAACCCTCAATTTATATTATGCTATGTTGTGGGGTGGGAAAAACTTGCAAATCATCATCATTATTGAACAATCAAGAACCTATATATCAGCATTCACCACCATTTATTTAACCCTTTTTTTTCTTTTTTTTTTCCCTATTTTACTTTTTTGGTTTGTCCTTTAGCTGAAATAATAAAGAATCATGAGTGTCTCCCATCTGAAAGGTCAAGGCTTGCACAAAGATTTCTCTTCTAATAAGGTTGCTGATTTCATCGCATTTATGTTGGTTACAGAGTTATAAAAAATAAAAATAAAAAATATTTCACGGCATATATAAAAATCAGATTTGTACAATTATTTTCCTTCGATTAATAAAATCGTTTTGTCAGTTATGATCTTATCAAATCATGTTGCAAATAAATAAATATAATAGTTTAAATGTTTTCCTATTTCCACAGTAATTTAAACAATAAATTCTTTTAAGAATTCAAATTATATATGATAAATCCAACTGAAAATATTGTGAAAAATAATATATATCTAATATAAAATGAGAATTGAATTTTCGATAATTTGTTAAATGATAACGAATAAGTTAACTCTACTCAACTACTACATACGAGTTACATATCTAAAGATAAACAATTTTATATTTTCAATACATTATTGAAAAAAAATATTACTATTATCCTCTTAAAATATATTTTTAAGGCACGAAATAGTTAAATTCTATTTTCATTACTCAAAAAAGATAAGGGTGAGAATTGAATATTCGTTCTTCGTTAATAATTCTTTTGAATACACCTTGAAACTGGCAATTTATATATGGAAGACATGGAAAGAAGATAATCAGTTCATGAATAACCCTTCGTTGACTTCTTGGGGGACATAGTATTTTATATAGTATAAGCATGCCATGAATTCGAATCCAACTTATGCATCTGTGGAATCAAATTTGTACAAGAATTTGTTTTCTTCAATGATGAAATTCGCATTATGGGATGGATATATTAAATAACTATTTAAATCCGCACAATGGAAGAAAAAGGCTGCCTAATAATAGCTTTTGTTGACTTATATATATAATAACGAGAAATATTTAAAGACAAGCATAATTTATTATTTTTTACTGTTATTTTTAGTTATTAATTTAATTTTTTAATTTAATAATATTTTTTTAATTTATATTTTAAATATTAATGATTAACTAATAATTAAAAATAATAAATTATATTAATTTTCTAATATTCATCTATAATAATATATCGAATTTCTTATGAAGAGAAATAAACATGTTCTTCTAAATTCTAATTCAATTAGAACTTTCTTAAGTCTTTTAAGAGTTTATAAAGGGACTGAGCTTTTCTTTTTCCGTTAGAAAAAAAAGAAGAAAACAGAAAAAGAAAGCTAATTAAGTTAATTAATATATTATGAAAGTGTTTGTTATGGTGTTTAAAAGATATTGTTTAATTGTTAAAATAAGTTAAATAATTAATTTTAAATTTAAAAATATAAAATTAAAATTTTTTAAATATTTTAAAATTATTATAAAAAATAATTTAGACAAAAATTAGACATCAAACAAAAGACACTATAAAATTAACTTATTATAAAATTATATATAGTCTAATCTCTTTACACTCTTATTAATTAATTCATACATATATTATCCAGAGGCTTTTTGTTTCATTATTGTGATATGTAGGCTATTTTTTTATGATCAGGACCCATGTTAATTATGTAAAAAAATTCATGGTCTACAATCGTAGGCGAATAAAAAAAAGCACAATTTTGGTTAAAATCATTTATATTTTTATTAAGCGTCAATCACATCCTCCATCAGTCTTAAACATTATCATCATAATTAAAAAGAAGAAAAAAAAAAACTCTTTTGTATCCATTTTATAATAGGATAAGCTCTCCTAGTGGTGCACTAATAATATTTTTTGTTAAGAGTTTAGGTAGGGGGATTGAGGAAATGAAGAAGCCGAAGGGTTGAAAGTATAGGGTAGGGATTCACATCTCCTTTTCCATATTTTGCTAATTATTTTATTCTATATGGTTTTTTGACCGCGTTATTGATTAAATAAGAATTAATACTTTTAGATAGATGTATGTATATTCATAAGAGAGCATATTCAAATACAATCATATTAAATATATATTAAAATTATTTATAATTATTAATATAAAAAGTATATATTAAAATAAGTTAATTATATATATATATATATATATATATATATATAATAATTAATTTTAATACAAATAATATTTTGGACATATCATTATTGTTTACAGAAGTAAAAGATCAGAATATAGATTTTGGGTTGATGGGATCCGCTTAGGATTCATGTGGTGTGTCTCCACTTTGTCTCCCGCTTTGGTCTCAATGCATCTTTTCTATGTACTTGAAAATCTAAGCACAACAAAGATCATGTACCCAATTTCTCAAGCTATCAAATCCATTTTCCCATTGACTATCTACTATGCCGACAAACCATTCAACTAATGCCATCTGTATAACCTATGCGATTCTAGAGTCTAGAGTGAAAATATTGGATATGTAAGACACTTTTTATTAGTAATAATTTCATATTAGGACTAAAGAATTTTAATATGAAAAAAATGGTGTGTTTTTGTTGAAAATGATTATATATATATATATATATAGGTGGGTGGACATTGCAGAGACAGCAGTACAATACGCAAGTAATGTACTGACTTAATGCAGCATGCGTGATTGACAAGTGGCGTAATCAGAAGCAACACGCATTCTGCATGTTGTTCATGTGGCGTGCATCCAGCCAACACGCACTCTGCGTGTTGGACACGTGTCAGGCATGCAAAAGATGTGACACCTAACGTATTGCTGAACAGATTTTCAAGTGTCAAGAGGCTGTGTATCTCTGATATGGCGAATCCAGGCCAGCTTTATGTAACTTTTAGATGAACTACTCACGACGGGTTCGGTGCTAAAAATCGCCATACTCTGGTTGACCAAAAAGTCCTAATTGTTATCGGTCCAACTGGTCACAACCTCTCCATCAATCAGTAGGTTAAATATGTGTAACACATCCTCAATTGTCACTGTAACCTCATCGGCTGGCAATACGAAGGAATAAGTCTCCAACCTCTACCTTTTCACAAGAGTAGATAATAAGGCGGAATGCCCTTTGATCTGTTCCACTCTCGATACATAGTAGAATTCCGTTGTTCGTAAAGTTTGGTCAACCACCGGATGTCAAATCTTCGACAGATCAAACTTATAGGACAGAATATTCTTGTTAGCTTGATATAGGACAACTGAAAAAAAAAAAACAACAAAATTATAATATAATATATCAAATATTAAATTAAAAATTAACTCCACTTTCATAAAAGAAAATAAAAATTACTTATGCAACTTAGAATACAATAATAATTTTATAACAGCAAATAAAAAATATAATTAGAAAAAATTCAAAAAAAATATTTATATTATTTATTAATTTTACATATTACTTGATAAATTAAAATGATATTATTTTCAATTAATAGTAACATCATAATAGAATATCCAGTAAAAAAATTGAAAAGATTATCTTATTAAATAATTTTAATCAAAAGAATTTTTAAACTTGTTAATTCACTACAACTACTAATAATAATATTAATTCAAATAACTACACTAATAATAATACAATTTAAATACAAAATTCTAAATTAACAAAAATATTAAACTTACATATTAGATTGTCTTAAATAAGTAATAACATGATCTTCTACAAATATATAATTACGTACCATTTTTTCAAGCAACACATTAGTTACTCTCTCTCTTACTCTCACAAAAAAATATCACATTTCCTCTCAATAACAATCAAAACCCTCTCACCAAACCCTACTTAAATGAAATGAAGACCAAACAGCAGCAAAACCTTTCCCCATCCCTTTTTTAAAGCCTTCAACCAAACCTTTGGTTGGCCTCTCCGGAGCATGATGTTGGGTGCATAGAGATCACCCTGCTCAGGAGAGCAACACGTGACTGGGACGCTGACTGGAAATCTCTGCTACTACAACACGCAGGGCACGTGTTGCAAGTATGCTCGAAACTTGAGGGTGAATTTCTGCGAAAGGGATGTTGAAAACAAGCAAAGCATCCCTGCACCTTCACACGCAGGGTGCATGATAATTCTTGACTCGACAAGTGACGAATCTCTGCGTATTTCTACTTAAAATTTTTGCAAAAACTGCATCAATTTTTTTGAAAAGATAACACGTATTCAATATGTTGAAACTGTGTTTCTGAAACATCCACATTTCTATAAAGCACCCCGAACACTAATATTAAACAAAATTATCCATCTCTTTTCTATATATAAAATAATTTCTGTCATATTAGGAACACTAATTTACGTCTTCTTCAAATAATCACGCTCATATTGTTGAGTTAAGAAATTAACTAAATTAATTAGTGATGACAAACATTATTTTTGGGCAAAATAAATAATTAGTGTTGATTAATTATATTTACTTATTACTAATTATTTATTGTTGCAGGCCAAAATTCCATAGCCCAAATGGAATGAAAAGCAATCAGCAAGGATGATGGGCTGGAAGCAAAAATCAGAAGCCCAAGAAAAAGCAAAGAAACAAAGCCAAAGAAATCAAAACGGGCAAAAAGAAGTGATCCGATTCAAGCCCAAAGTGAATTTCAATTCCCTCCATCTTGCCTTACCAAAGGCAACGTTCCCCTCCTCTCTAACCAAGTCAATCAGAGTTTCAGAAAAGTAAGAAAGAGAAAGAGAGAAAGAGCTTCTTCACCAAGATAGTCACCAAAGAAGCAAGAAAGAGAAACTAAGCTTGAAAGGCAGAAGTCATCTCAACAAATCCAAACCAAATCAAGCTTAGGTTATAGGTAAATCTTTTTCTCATACATGCAACTCGGTTATATTTCTTCTTCCCAACTCTCTGCTCTATCCAAAATGGGATACAAAGGAAAGAAGATTTCTGTTCTTCCCTGCTGTGTATCTATGGTCTTAAACAAGACTTGGGGACCAAGTAGTTTCTCAATGGCTAAGATCAAGTTGACCATGAGAAGATTTCTATGGTTATTTCTTTGTGGCTTTCGGTCAAGATGAAGAAGTCAGAAGCAAAGTTTCTACTCTAAGGTTTAATGAGAAAAAGTAAATCTGTGGGTTGGTGAAGTTCAAGGCTCAAGGTGTTGACCTTGGAAGAAGAATCCAGCAACATGCAAGGAGATAAAGGAAGCTTGCTACTCATTCAAAAGGCAAGGAGAGAAAACCAGAGTGTGAGAACAGTGTTCTATTAAGAAGTTCCTCTACTTGGATAATGCTTTCTTTCAAAGAAGCATTCGGCCAATACTGAAGAACTGCATCTGAGGTTTGCGAATCTGGTTTTGCACATAACAAAGAGGCTGCGGATGAAGTCAATCTCCTTCATGTTTTACAGATTGTAATGTACTTTTCTATGTTTATCTTTCTGTAATTTCTTGTGAGAAAAGGCATTGTGAGAAAGCTCAAGTAAAAGCCATGAGTGGAAAAAGGCTGAGTGAAACACTTGAGAGAAAAACCTAGAGTTATTTTCAGATTTTTTTAGGTATATTTATGTCTTGTATCTTGTACCTATGAGGTATCCCTTTCTTAGTTGGGTTAGCACTAAGAGTGAATAGTTAGGTATTAGCATAGCCAATGTCAAGTTAGGTTAGAACTTGAGTGTGAAAGGATTGGGTCAATCCTGTGAAATTGGTGTATGTAATACTGTTAACTATAGTGAAATTCTTCCATAGTTGTGGAGGAGACTGGATGTAGGTTGCATAGCGCAAGGCAACCGAACCAGGATACATGCTGGTGTTAGCTTTTCTCTTCTCTGCTGAGTTCTGTTTTCTGATATTCATGAGACAAAAATAAATTGTCTCATAAATTTCCGCTGCTGAGTACAAACAGAACTTGAATTGAAAGTTTGTTTTAAAAGGGTAATAACAGCAATTAAAAGGAAGGCATAGATTCAACCCCCCTTCTCTAAGCCTACCACAACCTTCAATTGGTATCAGGAGCTAAGGTCTCAAGAATCAAGCTTAACCACTTGGAGCAAAGATCCAATGGCGAACAACTTGGGCACAACCACAGTTGCCTAGACCCTCACTGAAGGCCAATCAAACAACCGGCCACCTTTCTTCAACGGGAAAAACTACTCCTACTGGAAGGAAAGGATAAGGATTTTCATCCAATCCATTGACTACAACATATGGAAGATTGTTGTGAGCGGTCCCAAGATCCCAACAAAAACAAATGCTGATGGAGTGGTAACTCCAAAAGAAGAAGCTGAATGGAATGAAGATGATAAGAAGAAGATAGAGCTGAATGCTAAAGCAATCAACCTTCTTCACTGTGCTATCAGCTTTGAAGAGTACCGGAAGGTGTCTAGATGCAAGACAGCCAAAGAAATCTGGGAAAAACTCCAGGTTACACACGAAGGCACCAAACAAGTAAAAGAAACGAGGATTGATATGCTGCGAAAAGAGTACGAGATGTTTAGCATGAAGGATGGAGAAAGCATTGATGAAGCGTTTGAGAGATTCTCAATCATAATCAACAACCTTGATGCTATGGGTACAAACTATGCAGAACAAACCTTGGTGAGAAAACTCCTTAGAAGCCTCACAAAAGAATGGGAAACCACTGCCACTGTCCTAACCGAAAGTAACAACCTAAGTCCCATAACCTATGATGAGCTGAGAGGAAAACTCCTTGCCTATGAAGCCACACACACAAACACAGACTCAAAGAAAAAGGGAATAGCCCTCAAGTCACAAATAGAACCGAAAGAGAGTGAGTCTAGTGATGGTATTTCAGATGATGAGCTTTTGTTTTTTGCTAGGAGATTTAGAAGGATGATGAAGAACAATAGCAAATACAAAGGTTCAAGTTCAAAGGAGCACAAGATCGACTTGAGCAAAGTGACATGCCATCACTGCAAGGAGGCTGGACACTTCAAGCTAAACTGTCCAAAGCTCAAAAAGGAGGACAAAGGAAAAAAGGAAAGGAAGAGAGTACTCATGGCAGCTTGGGAGGATTCTGAGGATGACTCAAATGAAGAAGAAGAATCTGAAGGAGATGACAAAGACTGCTTCATGGCTGGAAACAACAATCTTGATGAGGTAAACTATTATGATTTGACCATTGAGGATTTGCATGCTATTATTGATGATCTCACTTTAAACACATTAAAACTGCTTGATAAATACAATGAATGCAGATCTGAAAGAGATGTGTTAAAAGGTGAAAATAATTTTTTAAAAGAAAAAGTGAAGGAAACTGAATGTGCTTTGGACATCATTGAAGAAAACAGATTTCTAAAATCTGAACTTGAAAAATTAAAAGAAAAGCACATTGTGGATCCTTCTCATGAGTTAATTGCTGAAAATGAAAGATTAAATGATATGATTAAAAGACTGAATGGTGACTTAGCAAAATTTGCTCAAGGTTCTAGCAACTTGGACAAATTACTTGCAAGTCAAAGACCATTGTTTGAAAAATCTGGTTTAGGCTACATAGCTAAGGAAGATGCAGTTTCTAATACTTCCTCTATAAAATTTGTGACTTCTTCATCAAATACCAAATCCATACCAAGCAAATCAGGTATCGGATATGTTTCAACTTGTGAAGAAAAATTTGATGAAGCATACACAAGTGAAACTGAGCCTTCACCAAGAACTGGTCCGAGTTCAAACCGGCCAGGTTTGGGTTACATTTCGAAAAATGAGGCTGTTTTCAAGAAACCACCATTTTACAACAAAACCTCATATTCGAAAGGTAAAAATGTTCAAAGAAATTCTGGTGAAAATGCTTTTGCAAAGAAGAACAACTTTAATAAAAATCAGTTTGTCAAAAGAAATGCATCTCCTTCAAAAACCAGAAAATTTCAACACTTTAATCATTTCAAGCAATATAACTCATCTCAATTTCAGCGACACACATCTGAAAATCATTGTGTCAATTGCAAGAAATTTGGTCACTCATATGAACAATGTTTCATTGAAAAAAGAGTTGTTGGAAACAAAGTTTACAATGTTGTTTGTGATTTCAATGCACTTGGGCAACCAAGATGGATTAACTTCAAAGGATCCAAATTAATTTGGATACCTAAAGCTACTTGAAAATCTTCATGCAGATTTGCCTAGCATCCAAGAACAAAAAGGACATGTGGTACATGGATAGTGGATGTTCAAGGCACATGACTGGGAGGTCAACTTACTTCATCAAACTAAATAAGTATGATGGAGGTTTTGTGACCTTTGGAGATGATGGTAAAGGTAAAATCATTGCTGTTGGAAAAGTAGGTAATGAACAATCTACTTTCATTGATGATGTACTTTTGGTATGTGGTTTGAATCACAATCTTTTGAGTATAAGTCAGCTGTGTGATTTAGGATATTTGGTGATTTTCAAAAGATTTGAATGTTGTGTTGTTAATGAAAAAATAAATGAAGTGATGTTTGTTGCCAAGCGTTTTAATAATATGTATGGACTTACTCTTGATGAACTAAAAGATCAAAATGTAGCTTGTCTTCACTCTAAAGAATCTGAAAAGTGATTATGGCATAAGAGATTGGGCCATGCAAGTATGTTTCAAATAAACAAACTTGTTAAGAAAGAATTAGTAAGAGGTCTTCCTTTGATAAAGTTTGACAAAGACATCACTTGTGATGCTTGCCAAATGGGAAAACAAACAAAAAGTTTTTTTAAACCAAAGGAAGACATCTCTACTAAAAGACCACTTGAGTTGCTACACATTGATTTATTTGGTCCAACAAGAACTCAAAGCCTAGGTGGTAAACATTATGGTTTAGTAATTGTGGATGACTACACTAGGTTTGGTTGGGTTTTATTTCTTGCACACAAAAATGAAGCCTTTTCGGCCTTTGAACCTTTTTGCAAGAAAATTCAAAATGAAAAGGATTTGAAAATCTCTTCTATAAGAAGCGATCATGGAACTGAATTTGAAAATAATTTATTTGAATCCTTTTGTGAGGAATTTGGAATATCTCACAACTTCTCTTGTCCAAGAACACCACAACAAAATGGTGTTGTGGAAAGAAGAAATAGAAGCATACAAGAGATGACAAGAGCTATGCTTTGTGAGAGTAATGTTCCAAAATTCCTTTGGGCTGAAGCAATTAACACAGCTTGTCACATTTTAAATAGAACAATCATAAGGAAAATTTTGAAGAAAACCCCTTATGAACTTTGGAAAGGCTACCCACCAAACTTAGATTACTTGCACATCTTTGGATGCAAATGTTTTGTTTTAAATAACAAAGAAAATTTGGGAAAATTTGATCTAAAGGCTTATGAGTGTTTGTTTGTAGGATATCCCACAACTAGTAAAGCATATAGAGTTTATCATCAAGATGCTAGAATTATTGAAGAGTCTATACATGTTACATTCTGTGATACTAACTTGGTACAAAGCATTTTGGAAGATTGTGATGCAGGAAATCAAGCTCAAAAGGAAGATGAAACCACTCAAAATAATGAAAAAGGAAATTCTGGTCAAACTGAACCAGAAACTGCAACTGCTGAAAATTCGTGAGACAATTCCATTTTGTCTCATGAATCTGAAGGAAATCCTGAAGCCAGCAGCACCCAGAATCCCTTGGCTTCTCAAACTGCCTCCAAGTCCACCAGACCTCATGAATGGAGATTTTTGAAGAATTATTCTGAGGAATTTGTCATTGGAGACGTCTCTCATGGAGTGCAAACAAGGTCTTCCACTAGAAAGGCAAATGAAGGATCAAACATTGCCCTTCTTTCACAAATAGAGCCTCAAAACGTCAAGGAAGCACTCAGTGACCCTTCTTGGGTTAAAGCTATGGAGGATGAGCTTCTTGAGTTTGAAAAGAATCAAGTATGGACTTTGGTTCCAAGGCCAAGTGAAAAGAAAGTGACCGGCACCAAGTGGATATTTCGGAACAAGTAAGGAGAAGATGGTAGCATTGCAAGAAACAAGGCAAGGCTAGTGGCACAAGGATATGACCAAGAAGAAGGAATAGACTTTGATGAATCCTTTGCCCCTGTTGCCCGAATGGAAGCCATAAGACTTCTCTTAGCTTATGCTGCATATTGTGGTTTTAAATTATATCAAATTGATGTAAAATGTGCATTTTTGAATGGAGTGATAGATAGAGAAGTGTATGTGGAGCAGCCTCCTGGTTTTGAAAATAAAGAGCATTCTAATCATGTTTTCAAATTATCTAAAGCTCTCTATGGTTTAAGACAAGCTCCTAGAGCTTGGTATGAGAGACTTAGCTCTTTTCTTTTGAAAAATGGTTTTCAAAGAGGCACCACTGACACAACTCTATTTATCAAGAACTCTAATGATTCTTTTATTCTAGTCCAAATATATGTTGATGACATTATTTTTGGATCAGCCAATGAATCCCTTTGTTCTGAATTTGGAAAACTCATGACAAGTAAATTTGACATGAGTATGATGGGTGAACTTAATTTCTTCCTTGGGTTGCAAATTAAACAAACTGAAAAAGGTATTTTCATTCATCAAGAAAAGTATGCCAAGGAATTAGTTAAGAAATTTGGTATGGAAAATGCCAAACCCATGGGAACTCCCATGCATCCTAGTTCTAAATTAGATAAGGGAGAAGCTGAGAAAGATGTTGATGAGACTAGGTATAGAGAAATGATTGGTTCTCTTATGTACTTAACTTCCTCTAGGCCCGATATTGTGCAAAGTGTTGGATTGTGTTCTAGGTTCCAATCCAAACCAAAAGAGTCACATCTTTCTGCAGTTAAGAGGATCATTAGATATATTCATGGCACATCCAATTTTGGTCTTTCGTATCCTAAGATTGATGATTTTTCTACAGTTGATTATTGTGATGCAGATTTTGCTGGTGATAGAGTTGATAGAAGGAGCACTTCCGGTTTATGTTGCTTCCTTGGGAAATCCTTAAATGTTTGGTCAAGTAAGAAGCAACCAACAGTGGCCCTATCCACTGCAGAGGCTGAGTATATAGCTGCTTCTTCTTGTTGTTCTCAGCTTTTATAGTTAAAAACACAACTTGCTGATTACAAATTAAATGCTGAAAATATTCCCTTAATGTGTGATAATATGAGTGCCATTAATATTTCTAAAAATCCAGTTTTGCACTCTAGGACTAAGCATATTGAAGTGAAATTTCACTCAATAAGAGAACATGTCCAAAAGGGGGATATTAGTATTCAATTTGTTAAATCAGAGGAGCAATTAGCAGATATATTCACAAAACCACTAGCTGAGGATAGATTCTGCATGCTTAGGACTTGTCTAGAAATTTTGAGTTATGATTCTTTATTTGAAAAATGCTGATGTATTTGTTGGAGCTTTTTATCTCATAAACAGGTATGAGACAATTCTGGACAGGTGATGAACGTTCCCCTTAATCAGCGTGATCTGGGCTTATTCCATGTGAAAAATGATTTAGGCCAACCTTAAATATCATATCTAGAGTAGTCCAGTGTGTTTCCTTAAATCCAACCATCTCTGGGCCCTAATATGAATGTTAAAATTTCTGTTTGGTTGTTAAATTTTTTTTGGGCTGTGTGTTTAATTTTTTGAAAGGATTTTCATTTAAAGTTTTTGATCCAAAAAGATTTTCAGTTTAATTTATTGTTTCTCAAAATTTAAAATTAATTTCCAGTTTTATTTTAAAATCAAATAAAATATTTCTTTTATGAGGTCATGTCTTTTCAAGTCTTTTCAAATGGTGATGCAGTTGCATGGTTTTGGAAATCCACTTTTGGGTACGGTTACCGACACTCCCTCTATTCCCTCCATAACTTCTCCTCAAACTCTTCGGTTTCTTCCCACTCACTTCATTGGCTCTCTCCTCAAAAGTCTGAAACCAACCAAATGAGGAAGAAGACCATTGCTAAAAGGCCTCCTCGTGAAAAAGTGTACAAGCTTCCCTCAAAGCCTTCCACTCGTTCCCAAGACCGAACCTTTACTCCATCTCCTTCTCCTCCTACCTCTCCTCCTCGCTGTGACCCCATGGCTCGGACCAAAAACACTCCAAGATATCCTGCTCCTGCCAAACCGACGCCACCACCTAAGGCAACGCCATCCAAACCAAGCTCTTCGAAACCTGGCTCATCCAAGGGTAAGCATCCTGCTGTTGAAGAACCTGTTCCTGAGACTACAAAACCTAAGTCAAGGTCTGTTCCTGTGCGCTCACAAAGAGGTAACCCTCATCGCCCTCTCAAATCTGTTAGAGAACCAGACATTGATCCTTTTGCTCACAAATCACACTACATGACATCTCACTCAGACTATAACCCCCATTGTTTCAAATCTGCCATGAACCACGATTTTTATGAGGGAGTTATTCAGTATCGTACTCTATGTCCCTCCTTTCTTGCAGATTTACCTGATTTGAAAAAGAAAGGTTTTCCTTTTGTTGAAAATTTGGAATTTTTAGACTGGAATCACCTTTTCAAAATCAAAAAACCTATATATCCTCAGTTAGTCAAAGAATTTTATGCAAACATGACTTACCATGAAGGAAGTGTGCATTCTTATGTTAAGGGCAGAGACATTATTTTGAATAATGAAACTATCAGTGACTCTTTGAAGTACACTGATGTTGGGCCGTGTGCTTATACATCTGTAAAGTGGGATGATGGAGTTGGTATCTCTTATCATGATGCTTTGGCTCACATTTGTGAACATGTTTCCTTAATTGATGGCATCACACCCACTCACAAAGCCCTAGGATATGAACGTGCTCAGTTGCACCGAATTGTCAACCATATCTTAATTCCTCAAAGTGGTTCATATCAAAGGGTTTCTTACACGGACACACTTGTTTTGTATGCCCTAATCACTAAAACAGAAATCTCTTTTGCCTATTTGATGGCTAGATACATGTTTGATTCTGTTAGAAGTGTGAAAGATAAAGCACTACCTTATGGCATATTTTTAACTTGCATATTTGAGAATTTTGGTGTTGATCTGTCAAATGAGGATTATGAAAACAGACATTCATACCTAAAAGGGGGTGGTTCAGTGAAACAGCAAAAAGGACCAACTAGATCTGAAAGAGTGGTTCTAGATGATGATGATGAAGAGTTCATTCCAGATGACTCTCCCCCTCCTTCCACCGAGGGTACTTCCATCTCCACCGGGAAGAAATCTACTCTGCTGAATGTGGTCCAGGATGTCGCTCAAGAGTTTGTTTCCCAATCAAATCACATGATTGCCATGAGCAAGGAACAAAGGAAGCTAGCTAGCAAGCATGAGAACTTTCTGAGAAAATCAAGGGACAGGATGGCTGTGCTCATGACCTTCATTGATAACCTTCACAATGATGAAGACATTGCCACTGATGTTGAAGAGGAAGCTGCTTCGGAAGGGAATGGTTCTGATGCCTAGGATTTGTCTCATGAAAACTGCTGCTGCTGCTCTCCTTTTTGTCTCATGAATTCTGTTTCTTTAGCTACTTTTGAACTGTTTTATTTTGGATGACTGTAATAACTCTAGATATTGCTGCACCTTTGGTAGTTTAGTCAGTACTTTGCACTATGGACTAACTCTTTTCTGCAGGATGCAAGACTTTGTTTTTGTTGATCTTGCTTATTATCCACCCTTGATGACAAAAGGGGGAGTAATAGCAATAGGATAATAGATGGATAATAGATCCTAGTACTTCTTTTGGGATTTTTGCTGCATTAATACTTGAGTTTGCATGCTGAATATTCTTTGCTGCATTAATACTTGATTTCACATGCTGAATCAGATTGCTGATGGTATTAGCTTGATGTTGGGCTGATTATGTGATGTTGCTTATCTGATATCCCTTAGCCAAGATAAATGTATTTTAGCTCTTTATTGTGCTCTCTTTAAGATCAAAGAAAAATAGGAACAAAGAGGAAAGCACAAATTCAAGGGGAGCTAATCTTGAAAAGGAAAGGGGGAGCAACATAAAAGCAAATGACAAAAATCAAAGAGAGTTTCTATACCTTACTCAATTTATTTCCTTTTTTATTATTGCTTAAATCATGTTTGTCATCAAGGGGGAGATTGTTGAGTTAAGAAATTAACTAAATTAATTAGTGATGACAAACATTATTTTTGGGCAAAATAAATAATTAGTGTTGATTAATTATATTTACTTATTACTAATTGTTTATTATTGCAGGCCAAAATTCGATAGCCCAAATGGAATGAAAAGCAATCCTAGCAAGGATGATGGGCTGAAAGCAAAAATCAGAAGCCCAAGAAAAAGCAAAGAAACAAAGCCAAAGAAATCAAAACGGGCAAAAAGAAATGATCCGATTCAAGCCCAAAGTAAATTTCAATTCCCTCCATCTTGCCTTACTAAAAGCAACGTTCCCCTCTTCTCTGACCAAGTCAAATCAGAGTTTCAGAAAAGTAAGAAAGAGAAAGAGAGAAAGAGCTTCTTCACCAAGATAGTCACCAAAGAAGCAAGAAAGAGAAACTAAGCTTGAAAGGCAGAAGTCATCTCAACAAATCCAAACCAAATCAAGCTTAGGTTATAGGTAAATCTTTTCCTCATACATACAACTCGGTTACATATCTTCTTCCCAACTCTGTGCTCTATCCGAAATGGGATACAAAGGAAAGAGGATTTCTGTTCTTCCCTGCTGTGTATCTACGGTCTTAAACAAGACTTGGGGACCAAGTAGTTTCTCAATGGCTAAGATCAAGTTGACCATGAGAAGATTTCTATGGTTACTACTTTGTGGCTTTCGGTCAAGATGAAGAAGTCAGAAGCAAAGTTTCTACTCTAAGGTTTAATGAGAAAAAGTGAATCTGTGGGTTGGTGAAGCTCAAGGCTCAAGGTGTTGACCTTGGAAGAAGAACCCAGCAACATGCAAGGAGATAAAAGAACCTTGCTGCTCATTCAAAAGGCAAGGAGAGAAAACCAGAGTGTGAGAACAGTGTTCTGTTAAGAAGTTCCTCTACTTGGATAATGCTTTCTTTCAAAGAAGCATTCGGCCAATACTGAAGAACTGCATCTGAGGTATGCGAATCTGGTTTTGCACATAGCAAAGAAGCTGCTGATGAAGTCAATCTCCTTCATGTTTTACAGATTGTAATGTACTTTTCTATGTTTATCTTTCTGTAATTTCTTGTGAGAAAAGGCATTGTGAGAAAGTTCAAGTAAAAGCCATGAGTGGAAAAAGGCTTAGTGAAACACTTGAGAGAAAAATCTAGAATTATTTTCAGATTTCTTTAGGTATATTTATGTCTTGTATCTTGTACCTGTGAGGTATCCCTTTCTTAGTTGGGTTAGCACTAAGAGTGAATAGTTAGGTATTAGCATAGTCAATGTCAAGTTAGGTTAGAACTTGAGTGTGAAAGGATTGGGTCAATCCTGTGAAATTGGTGTATGTAATACTGTTAACTATAGTGAAATTCTTTCATAGTTGTGGAGGAGACTGGATGTAGGTTGCATAGCACAAGGCAACCGAACCAGGATACATGCTGGTATTAGCTTTTCTCTTCTCTGCTGAGTTCTGTTTTCTGATATTCATGAGACAAAAATAAATTGTCTCATAAATTTTTGCTGCTGAGTACAAATAGAACCTGAATTAAAAGTTTGTTTTAAAAGGGTAATAACAGCAATTAAAAGAAAGGCATAGATTCAACCCCCCTTCTCTAAGTCTACCACAACCTTCAATTGTATATACATAGAGGATTCTCAATTTGATGTCCAATTTCGAATTTCTATTCTATTATGTTTCTGTAAGCAATTTATTAACTAACTACTATTTGTATCTGGTTTTTTCTTCAATTTTAGTTCACTTTTATAAGATGCTCCATCCGAGTTCTATAAGAAAGCACAAATATCCTAAAGCCCACTAATGAGAATAAGGTTAACAAATTTGTCATAAAGAGTTGATGAATCTTTTTATGTTTTCTTTTAATAAAAGTAATTAATATATAAAACTGTATATATGAAATAGCAAATTTAGCTTTTTGGGTAGAGAATCTATATCGGATAATGATGAGCTAAATTAGTCTTGCTTCCATTCTTACTATCCATTTTAGAATAATTTGTCTATGAAAGAGACTAGTAATTTTTAATATTTTGATTATTATTTAATTACTATAAATTTAAATTATTTTTAATAAATAAATTTTATTAATTTATATATATAAATTTTAATAAATATAAATATAAGTTATATATTTTTTATATATAAAATTTTTATAAATATAAATATAAATTATTATTAATTAAATATTAATAAAAAATATAATATTTATTGGTCATATAATATTTTTCTCAAGCAAAAACTACTCTGTATTTAAATTTCTATTTGCGAATTTAGCACCAAATATACGCACCAACCAATAAAAAATATATTTACATTATACACCCAACTCATCAAACAATTAACAACTCTTGTAAGAAAGTCCAAAATGCTAATTTATATAATTAAGAATCATTATTGGGTGAGGACATTTTTTACTTTTTTCATAAAAATTGTTAATTATTTAATGAGTTCTAATTGTATAATAAAAAAATTATGTTAAATAATTAATATCTTTTTTATATTTATTTTATATTTGAATTAAAACTGAAAATTCTCAAGTAAGTTGAGAAAGAGAGATTAAATTAAAGAACCACAAGTAATAAATACTTTTTTAAATTATACAACGAAATTAATAAACAAAAATTTATTTTTATTTTTATCTTGTGTCGCAGTAGAAGAATAAAATGAAAATAGAAATTTCAGGTTTTAAAAAAGAAGAAAAGTAACACAATGATATATCCCGATTCGATCATGAAGTGTAATGTAATCTATGTCCAATCTTCACTATAACAAGTAAAATTTTTTACTATAATCAAGATTGATTACAAACAGTTAAATACCAATTCCAAGAGACTCACACTATTATAATTTGTCTAATCTATCCCAAGTTTAGTAACACCTAGGTGTTAATCCAACCTAGTTAAGGAAAACGAGCACACTTTCGAAATCAAACATTCAAACAATGGTTAAATGATTTTTGTGTGAACAACTCTCTTTACCTTTTGTATCTCTCAAAATAAGTTTAAATCTAGACAATAGAGAAGAATGAACACACTCATAAACAAAGAAAACATGGTTGTTTGTATGGTATGAAAATATGCACAAAAATAATTGCTTTCTTCCTTGATGATTCATTAATATATAGAGTTTCATATCTCTTTTTTAATGTAGGAATAATTTTCTTTTTGATCAAACTAGTTGTTGCGCTTTTTAATACTTTAACCGTTGGCATTGAAGAGAGAATCTTTCCTTCTTTGTTCATCAATATCAAGTGCAGCAACTTCTCAATTTATGTGACACGATTCTTGCTGATGATAAATTTCTTTTTCTTGAATTCATCCTTAAAGAATTGCCAACTATATAATGAAGGTCAATATTTAAGATTAAATTTTTCAATTATGAATTCATAGAATCTTTTTTTTTTGTAACCTTCTTGTTTTGATAAGAATATATCACAATGATTGCTTATTTTTTTTATGTTTGTTTAGAACCTATCAAATCTTTCCTTCAACACTTGGAATATATAATTAATACACTCAATCAATTACACCTCAATCAAATATTTGTCATATATTCTCTGAACTTAACAATTTCTCCCTTACGATAAACATTTTGATTGAACAAAGGGAATAAGATAAAGATGACTTCTTTGATAAAGTAGCAAGCTCCCCTGTTTATGGGCTCAAAATAACTATAGCAGCAAAAAAACATAGGTTCAATCTTCTCCCTTCTTTTATCATCAAGGGATGAAAACAAAAAATATCTGCAATACTGCATTAGTCCCAAACGTCTAAAAACATACAAGAAAATAGTCATGCAACAACAAAACAAAAATAAAGAATTAAAACAGAAAAACTGCAACTGCAACGGTGAGAATATATAAACATATACCGAGACATAATGTGTCAAAACTTCTCAATTAATATATAAAATCATAGCAAATATCATAAAGGTAAAGCATATATGTATCAAATCAAGCATAGATGAAAGCAAAGCATTAAAGCATGTTGAGAAAAAAAAAACAGAGCATAAGATAAGAGAACATAAAGCAAAAAAGGATAGCAAAAAGTTCAAAAAGAAGGTGCCCTATTCATCACACCCAGAAAAAAAAATCTCGTCTCAACCTAAGAGGTAAAACTAAAAAACAACATTAGTTATATAAAACAGTATTAAATTCAGATGGATCAATATAGGTCTTAGCTATAGAATATTGCAGCGCTAGGAGATGATTCAAAATTTTGTCTCCTGCATAGTTCTTCTGCAGAATTTTTTGGTTCATGTTGCCATGGTGCTGTCTTTTCTTAAAAATTGGATGAACTTGATGTAACTCTTTCAGATATTCTCTAATCTCACCCATTTCAATAATTTTGCTTTTCTTCATCAACTCCAAAAGTCATAAATCCTCCAGCATACTTATTTAGCTTGTGAAAAAAGTTGGCCATATCTCATTATATGCCTTAAACATCCATTTATACAAAATATCGTATCTCTCTTTTGCTTTTTTTATGTAAGGCAAACCTGCAATATCTTATATGAAATTTTTGGTATCCAAATCCTTTTGAATCCTTTTATGTTAAGTCTTTTTGGTTGTCCAAGAGCATTATAATCATGAATAATCCTATAAACTTTATCACTAATTTTCTTTTCAAAAATGAAGCATTGAGGTGAAGAATGTCCAGCTTTGTTGCAGTTGGAACAAATATTGCTTCTTGCTGAAATTTTTTATTAATAGGGAGGATTCTTGTGTTTGAAAGAGGTGGCCCTTTGATTTTG
Organism: Arachis hypogaea; assembly: GCF_003086295.3. NCBI lineage: Eukaryota > Viridiplantae > Streptophyta > Magnoliopsida > Fabales > Fabaceae > Arachis > Arachis hypogaea. The sequence goes on from NC_092046.1 coordinate 134,654,362, forward strand.
ATTAAAAATAGGTTTGGCTCTTTTGGTTTTGGAAGAGGAGGCTTTATAATCATTTTTCAAAATTGATTTTCTTTCCTCCACAAAATCAAGACCAAATTTTATAAAAAGATGCATTTGATTAGCAAGAACTTTGTCCAAATTTTTAGAACTTTGAATAAACTTTGTTAAATTAATGTTTAAGTTCTTGATCTTCTCATCAAGTTTTTTATTTTTAGCAAGAACATCCCTTGATGCAGCAGCCGAATGCCTTAATTTTAAATCCTCAATTTCAGTTTAAAAATATACATTTTCTTATTTTAAAACACAAAAGGATTCGGCTATGATCAATTGCTCTTTGAGGTGATTGTCTTCCCATTTTAAAGCTTATTTTCTTTCTTACATTTAGCATATTTATAAAAATATTTTTCAAATTTACAATTAGATCATCAATGATAATATGCAATTCATTGGGTGATAATTCAAAAAAATTTACCTCATTAAAATCATGTTAATCTGCCATGAGACAAACATGAGCTTCACAATCAAATTTATCACTTTTCAATTTATCCCATGAGGCCATCAACGCTTTCTTTTGTGGACATTCTCTGACTCTTCCCTTTTGTTTCATCATCTTTTTCAATTTTCAGCAATGAATTCTAACTCATCATCGGATAGGTTGTCTTCATCTTCTTCTTTTGATGTGATTTTTTATTTAAATGTCACTTCTATTTTCTTGTTATCATTGCTGAGATAATTAGATTTATAGGCCAACAACATTCCTTTCAATTCATCATAAGTAATTTTGTTGAGATCATTAGCTTCAGATATGGCAATGCTCATGTCTCCCATTACTTGATAAGACTTCTTAAGATCTTCCTAACAAGCTCTACTTCATAGAAGTATCTTCCCATTGTATCAAGGTTATTGATGATGATGGAGAACCTCTCAAACAGTGCATCAATAGATTCATCTTTCATCATGAAGAACATCTATATTCCTTCATAAGCATGTTAACACAGGTTCCTCTGACTTGTTCCGTTCTCTCATGTGTGAGTTGCAACTTGTCCCATATCTCTTTTGTTGTTTTTACACCTTGATACTTTTGTGAATTTCTCAAAGCTAATAGCGCAATGCATCATATTGATAGCTTTGGCGTTTAACTTTACTTTCTTCTTTTCTTTAGTTGTCCATTCGGAATCTTTCTTTGGAACAACATTGCCTTCAACGTCATGTTTGGTAGAAACGTCGAAGCCATTCGCAATGATCTTCCATATGTTGTAGTCTGTTGATTGCACAAAAATTCTCATCATTTCTTTCCGACAAGAATAGTTAGTTCCATTGAAGAAAGGGGGTCTAAAACATGATTATCCTTCGGTTAACATGTAAGCAATAAAGGTTGCCATGGATCTTTTAGTCCAAGATGTTAAGCTTGCCTCTTGAGCCTAAGCTCTAATGCTAATTGAAGGTTCCCATGTGAGTTGAGAAGGGGATTGAATCAAGGAAACACAAGTGATAAGCACCTTTTTCAGATTATGCAATGGAACTAATAAATAGGAGATTATTTTTGTTTTTGTCTCGTCCCCCAATAGGAGAATAAAACGAAAATGAAAGTTGCAGATTTTAGGAAAGAAGAAGAGTAACACCACGGTATATCTTGGTTCGGCCACAAAGTACAATGTGACCTACGTCCAGTCTCCATCACAACAATGGTAAAATTTCTACTATAACCAAGATTGATTACAAACACTAATTCAAAGAGACTCACACTCTTGTAACTTACCTAACTTATCCCAATTTTATCAACACCTAGGTGCTAACCCAACCTTAGTTAAAGGAACTAAGTGCACTTTAATCCCAGCACACTTTCAAAATCAAACACTCAAACAATGATTAAATGGTTTTTGTGTGAATAACTTTATTTGTCTTTTGTATATCTCAAAATAAGCTTAAATCTAGGCAATAGACACTACAAGAAAAACGTCGAATATTGTGAAATTTATGGTCAGATTTAGTGTCAGACGTTAGCATTGGATTTATCGACAAATTTACCGGCAGATTTAGTAATGAATTCGTCGGGTAAAAAAGTTACCGTCGGATTTGGTTTTCCGAAGGTAATAATTGGGGGGAAAGAAAGAAAAATTGGCGCGATCATTATCGTTAGAATTACTGATGGATTTAACCACCAAATTCGCCTGTAAAGTGCAGTTAATGGGACATTATGTCTTGGACACGCGTAATACATTACCGTCGGATTTATTTGCCGATAATTTTGTCCTAATATCTCTCTCTCTCTCTCTCTCTCTAAATCTCTCTTCTGATCTCTCTCTCTCTCTCTCTCTCTCTCTCTCTCTCTCTCTCTCTCTCTCTTCGACAGCCCCCTCTGCCAACGCCGGCGCCACTAACAGCCTCCAAAGGATCTCCTCTTCAGTCTTACTCTTCACAACACCGAAACACCCTCACTCCCATTCTCCCAGCACTGAATCTCCTCTCACTTTCTTAGCTTTTAACAATGACGAAGCTCATCCCTCTTCTCCATTGTCGACGCCGCCTCACAGTACCTGACTCGTGTTCTGCAGTGGTGCGACCCTTTTCTCTCCCTCCCCCATCCTTAAATATTTTCTCTCTCCGTCCTCCTCCACAGCACCATGCACCAGTAGCTGTCGTCGTTATCCACGTACTAACAGCTGCCGTCATCCTTCACACACAGTAGTGTCACGCACCAGACGGTATCCAATTCAGGATTTTTAATTTCGGAATTTTTTTAATTCTGTTTTGATTTAGGATTTTTTAATTCATGATTTTTTATGATTTTATTTTTATAATTCTATGTTTTTGTTGTTGGATTGTTTGATTTAAGGGAAGTTGTTGGATTATGAAGCTTTTACTATTTAAACTTTTGTTATTCTTAGGCAATGGCTGCATTGGTTATTGGAAAAATGTGGTTATAAGCACTCAAGTGGTGAGTGATTTTAGAGAATTCTATCTAATTTGTATAAGCAAATATTGTAGAAATGATTGAATTGTGTGAGGTTCTAGTCAAAATATGCTTTTATGCTATTTTTTATCTCAACAACATATTGTATTATGGTAGATTTGTACAATTTGATTTTGAATAATTTGCTAAATTGGCTTGAAATTTGTTTCTGGTTTTGCTGTGTGAAACTACACTGAGATTTTATATTCATGATACAACTTTATGTTGTGTCTTTCATGGTCATGTATGAGATTTTAAACAGTCATTTAAGTTTAATTTCAATTTTGGGGTGAAATTAAAATCGTTTATGCATTACAATCTAATTTAAATGAAAAGTAAGTTGATATAAATGCTATTACAAGTGAAATTAGATTCTTGCTTTGGAGAAATTGTTTTATCTTTTCTATACTCGAAAGTTTAGTATAGATTCCATTCAATGATCAGATTACACTCTTATTTGATTATACATGAAACCTTTATGTATAAAGTATTTGTTATAATCAATTATCTTTTATAACTGATTCAATTACCTTTATGTGGTCGCTTTTTCGTATAGATCCATCGAGAACAAGAAGCTTGTTATGGGTATGATAAAAACTCTAGTGTTTCACACGGGTAAAGCACCTAAGAGAATCGAACTGATTGGGTTTTGCATGAATACCAACTTCAAGATAAGGACCTTGCTGATAAAGGTGTTCATTAGGTAACTACTGATTTTTTATTCATGAAAATTAAGTATATTTCTACTTTGTTGAGACTAAAAAAATATATGTTGCTAATTATTGTTATCTGTTAGTATTTTTGCTTTTCTGCCCATATGGGAATCACTAAGAATCTAGGATTGTTGTTATTTATCTTGTTATCGTCTTATGTTTTACTAGAAGCTATGCTCTTAGCTTATGAGCATATTTTGATACATGAGGATTAATAATTTTTTTTAAAAATTTAAAATTTAAGTTTACCGTCGAATAAATTTACTAGTAATTATTATTTTAATTACTAATTAAAAATATATTATCATCAAATTTACTAAAAAAAAATCCGATGGTAATTAACGAAAATTTTCTGATGGTAATTAGCGGCAAATGAAAAAATCGTCAGTAAATAATTACTGACGAGATTTTTACCATCGGATTTATTCTGACGATAAACATATTACCGACGGATTTTTTGATAAATCTACCGGTAAATCCGATGATACCCGACGAATTTTTTGTAGTGAGAGAAGAATGAACACACTCAAAAAACAAAGAAAACAAGGTTTTTGTAGGATCTAAAAATGTGTATGGAAATGGTTGCTTTTTTCCTTGATGATTCATCACAATATAGAGCTTCATATATCTTATTTAATGTCGAAATAATTTTCCTTTTGATAAAGCTAGCAGAACATATAAACCCCGTAAAATTAACGAATAATTAGTCAATAAATTAAATATTAATCAAAGAAATTAGAAATATGAATTTTTTTTAGTTTAATGAGATAGAACAAATTAAAATAAAAATTTTGACACTAATTTTAAAGAATTTGGCCCAAGATTGGCCAAACCAAGTGAACCGAACCCGTATTTGACCCAAGGCCCAATCCAATCCAGCCCACACTTAAGCAATTCAGCATTCCTTCCTTTTCCATTCACTACACACGTTCAAAAAACACAAGGGAGAAGAAGGAGAAGTTCCGAACCCTTGTTCCAAATTCAAGTTGCCATAACTTCTCGCTCCGAGCTCTAATTGCTGCACCGTTTGTGACCACACGTCCACCGCATCGAGCTCTACAAAAATCAATAATCAATTTGGTAAGAAAATCTCAATTTTATTCTTAGTTCTTTCTTCCCTAATTTTTTAAAATTCCATGGATTAGATATTGAGATTTTATTGATTTTAGTTTTTAGGATCAAGTTAGCTTAGTGAGCTTACCGGATTTTTACCCAATTCTCAGTTGGTAAGGTGAGAACTCTCAAACTCTATTAGATTTTTTGGTTATATGTGTTTGGGTATTAAGTATGTATGTATGGATGCAATTATATGAAATAGGTGATGTATATATATGTTTTGGAGCATAATTGAGGAGATAAAAACTTAATTGGGTCCTTGGATGCTGAATTTTGGTGGTGGAACTTGTGAACTTGCGTAGTCGGGTTGTCTTTGGGCTATACGAAGAAATTAGTTAAGGTATAATTTTGGTTTCTCGTATATAATATGTAATGTATTGTGAAAACTTAGGCTAGATGACTTAGGATAAGTTGAATTATGAATTTTGGAGCTTGATTAGTAGTTTTAGTTGATAATGTATGATGAATTGATGAGGCATGATAGATTGAATAATTTATGATATGAATGTAGTTAGTTTAGTGAGATTAGTTCATGAATGATGATGTTGATGGTGATATATGATAACATTGGATGTGGATATATGAATGTTAATGATTGCATTAGTATGATTGAAAAATGTTGGGAATAAAACTATTCAAAATTGAGGTATGATTGGATATAGAAGAATGTGGGGCTGTGTTGGTTGTGATATGGTGTGTTTTGGTGCAAGGTATGGATGTGTAAATGTGGTTAATGTGTTATGCTTTTGTGAAAATAGAGGTTTGATCAATTTTGTGAAAAATTAATTTTTGGCCAAATTTCGGCGAAGCATAACTCGAATTCTGGGCCTCCAAACTTTTTCAAACTTGTTTCATATAAAAATTAGGTCTGTAAAGCTTACACCGTTCAAAGAACAAATGAAAAATGCTTTAAAATGAGAGAGTTATGCGAGTTTGGTGTGTAAAATTAAAATTCTGGAATAGTTAACATTTTTGCTTACCCTGCAGAATTCGCGTACGCAAACCCGCACGCGACGCGGCTATTCCATTCGGGATTGGTGTCTCGCGTACGTGAGAAGTGAAATATTGAGGGGTTGCGTATGCGAAGGTTGGTATGCGACGCGATCATTCCTTTCGGGTTTGGTGACTCGTGTACGCGAGAACTGGGTTTTTGAGTGGTAGCATACGCAACCACCTGCACGCAACCTGGCCATTTCTTTCGAGTTTGGTGCCTCGCATACGCGAGCAAGTGTACGCGTACGTGAGCAAGGCAAAATGCACCCCCTCGTACACGAGACTGTCCCGCGTACGCAGAACCCCTGATCTCAACAAAGTGAATTTTATGTTTTAAAACCCGATTTTGAACCTCTAAACCTCTATTTTTACTCTTTTAGCCTCTAAACCTTAGTTGTATACTTAGTGATGAGGTCAGGTTAGGAAGGAGTGGTAACTTGGAGGTGAAGTATGCTTGAAATATGATGAATTATGTATGAGGAGTGCAGAGATATGATGTATATGTGATATTTATGGCTATAATGAATGATTATGAAATTATTATGAATGATAATGAGGCTTATGCACTTCTTTTATCTGAGATACGAGTTTTTCTGTGTAAAAAGCAATGGCTTGCCACCACATGCTCTAGGTTGAGACTCGATACTCTATTGACCCTACGTTGCAAGGGTGACCGGGCACGTATAAATTCCCGGAAAGGTTCCCCCAATGAGCAGAATTTATATATATGAGAAAAAACTATACATAGACTCTTGGGGATGCGCGTCGAGGGACTGTCCAGGGTTTAGCAGCCAGACATGTCGGGTTTGCTTGATAATTGATATATGAGACTCATCAGTCATAGGACAGGCATACATCATATGCATATGTTTGAATTGCTTGCTTGTGCATTAATTGGGAATGCCTATGTGAATTTAATATGCCTAATTGTTATACTTGCTACCTGCATTACTTGTATTCTAGTTGTGTTTGCCATGTCTGCTTGTTTGTCTGTATGGTTCCACCGGAGTTGGAGGATTTGGAGGAAAGTGGATGATGGAGGGTTGGAATAGAGTTTGGTTAAGTTTAGGAACCTTAAAGAACCACCCTTGTTTTTGGTTTTCCATTTTAAATCTTTAAGTTTTATAATCGGAGTATCGGAGTTCTAGGATTGCCTCTGGCTTTCCCAGGACCTTATATCTTATGTATACAGCACCTTTACCATGCTGAGAACCTCTGATTCTCATTCCATACGAATATTTGTGTTTTTCAGATGCAGGTCGAGAGACACCTCGCTAGACGTCTGGAGTTCTTGCAGTGAAGTGGGTCTTTTGGGACATTATATTTTGTGTTGTTTAGATATATGCTTATGTATAGAACTCTCTTATAGACTTGATTTACTTTTGCACCTCATGGAGGTTTATGGAGCACTAGGGTTTCTTTTGTGTATTTTGGGTTATGGATTTTATATGTATGTATGTATGTATATCCTCCAGCTAGCCTTAGCTTCGTAGGGTTAGCTCGGCGGGCTTGAATATTTTGTACCTTGACCCTCTACTCTCCTTGTATATATATGTTTATGTACCTAATCTTTCTTCGTACGTAAGTAAACGTCATTCCATAGCGTTGCGCTTTTAATTTTACGATTTTGTTTTACCTATCCTTCAAAGCTCTTTGAATATTATATATATATATATATATATATATATATATATATATATATATATATATATATATATATATTATTTTAGAGGTCGTAATACCACACCACCTCTATTTTACAACTTAAGCGTAAAGCTCTGTGTGGTAGGGTGTTACAGAATGCGTTTGCACTCTTTAATGCTTTAATCGTTGGCATTGAGGAGAGAATCTTTCATTCTTTATTCATCAATATCAAGTGCAGTAACTATCCAATTTATGTGACATGATTCTTGCTTATGATAGATTCCTTTTCCTTGAGTTCATCCTTGAAAAATTGACAATTATATAATGAAGGCCAATCTTTAAGATTGAATTTTTCAATTGTGAATTCATAGAATCTTTTTTTTTTGTATGTAGCCTTCTTGTTTTGGTAAGAATATATTATAATGATTGCTTATGCTTGCAGAAAATCAAAACCTATCAAATCTTTCTTACAATACTTGGAATATATAATTAATGCATTCAATCAATTATACCTCAATTAAATATTTGTCATCATCAAGGTTGTCAGATATTCTCTGAATTCAACAAAAACATTAATCAATTTTCTAATTTTCACTAAAAATATTAATCTCAATTCATTGCTTTTCAATCACTATAAAAAAAATGTTGTATACCATCGGATTTAGCGTCACAGAGTAGCAGCGGATTTACCATCGGATTTACCGGTGATAACGGCGTCGAATTCGTAAGGTGAAGTAATTACCGGAAAATTATGGTTTCCGACGGTAAATTCGCGGGTAATATTTGGAGGAAAAATAAAATAAATTGTTGCATCCTTTACTGTTAGATTTACCGTCGAAAAAATCCAACGGTAGACCAATTAGTGAAACGCTGTATTTTGGTGACCCGCAATGGTTTACTGTTGAAAAAATTCGACGATAAATTCGATGGTAAAAGAGCGTAAATTCAAATTGAGAACCCTCTTCCCTCTCATTTGAGATTCACTCCTCTCACTCAACCACCATGTCCTCCCCTCCCCCCAACATCACTATCTGCCGCCGTCGACACCACCACCATCACAGCCCCCTCTCCATCACCGTCAACCCACCCACCGCTTACACCCCTCCCTTCTTCTTCTTCTTCTTCTCCTTCTTCTATCCTTGCCACTTCATTGTTCACCTTCTCCTTTCTCAGAACCGTCACCACAGACCTACCACGCCGCTACCCAGCTTTGCCTCTCTCCCTCATCACGTCTCTACTCGACTTTGCTTCCTACTCACCTGTCACCGTGCCTCTCTCTGCCTCTCCTCCATCTTTGTGGGTGGTTATTACTGCTCATCCCTCATCATCTGTGCCTCTGTGGTTGTGCTACCATTGATGTTATTGTTGTTAATTTTAGTATTTATTGGTTTATGATATTAATAAGAATATAGCAATGGTTACAATATTGAATTGGTTTATGAATTTGTTTATGAATATGAATATGTAAAATAATTTTGCTGTTTATGAATATGCTGAAGTTTTGTTGATTGTTGAATTGGTTTTATATGAATTCATAATGTAAAGAAAAAATTGACATTATTCCAATTATCCAATGAATTTTTTTTATCTTAAAAATGTGACATTTTAGAGAAGAAGAAATATTATTTTGAGTATATGTGTTATGTACATTATTGAGCTTCTTGTTGATTATTTTCTTATTTTTAACTCACAAATGTGTTGAAATAATCTTAGGCACACTAATTGAGTTAAATTTGAACTTTGAAAAGTGTTTCGATTATTGAATTGAATTGCTGAATATTATTGCTAAAGTTGTTTGAAATTGTCTGAATTATGTTTATTCACTATGTTACGGCTGGTTTTGCTCTTTGCAGACATGACTACGGGTAGATGTGTTGCAAATTAGCCTACTGGTCGTGGTTGTGGTAGAGGGAGGGTAAACCTCTGGGATTTATGGATCCTCTCCCTCTACTCCAACTACCCCAGCAGGTTGTGGGTTTAGCGAACCAGTTGTTCATCATGGTCACTAACCCTAACTACGTCCTTTGACCACGGCGACGACGCCGTCTCCAACCGTTCATTAGCCTGCTGCCATAGCAACATCGCCTCCAGCGACGGAAGCTGCAACCCCAGAGTCCTCTCACGGAAGTGAGACAGCTGATGCCCCTCCACCACCTCCCATTGTAAGGGTGACGATTTAGCCTGATGGCGACACGGGGTAAGTATCATTTTAAGTCATCTATATTTCCTAAAAGTGTGTCATGTTTTTTTATTGTTGAATTGCTGAAAGTATCTGATTATTGATTCTAGTTTAATGGATTTAGGAATGTAGGTTTGAATGGCTGAAAGTGTGTCATATTTTCTGATTATTGAATTACTGAAAGTTTCTAATTATTGATTCTAGTTTAGTGGATCTAGGGCTGTAGGTTTGAATGGATAAAAGTGTTTTATGTTTTCTGATTATGAATTGTTGAAAGTGTCTAGTTATTGATTCTAATTTAGTGGATTTAAGGCTGTAGGTTTGAATGGCTGAAAGTGTTTCATGTTTCTTGATTATTGAATTGATGAAATTGTCTGATTATTGATTCTAATTTACTGGATTTAGGGCTGTAGGTTTGAGTGGCTGAAAGTGTTTTATGTTTTCTGATTATTGAATTGCTGAAAGTGTCTGATTATTGATTCTAGTTTAGTGGCTCCGACCTAGAAATAAAGAAGGTTCTGTTAGTTCACTGGGAGACCGATGAGGGGTTCAGGTATCGGCATCTCACCAACAGAGCTAACAGGGCATCGGCCAGGTCATTCAAGTATACTGGCGGTTCAGTAACCTTCATAAAGACTAAGGCCAGGCTGATATGTAGTCTCTTTAATTTTATTATTAACCTAGTTATATTCTTTTATATATCATTACTAGTCATATGTTTCAATGCAACATGTGTAGTCGAAGTCGTTGGATCATGAGGTGATATTGGCGGAGACGTTCAAGTACACTCACATGTTGAAGTAGAACAAATCGAGATTTGCTGATCAGCGGTCTCAAGATCATTATGTGAGTAAACATACATCTGATCTTCTGATATAAAATTAGAGATTAATTGTATAGTTGTCGTACTAATCACAATAACAAGTGTTACACAGGAGTACTACATACAGAGACTAGAAGCCGCGACTCCGCAATCTCAGCAAAGTGGAGAGGACGCTGCTGATGGCTCTGCTACTTCAGTTGCCGATCCCGATACAGTTTGGCGCAAGACTGACTCAGTGCCGTACAAGAACTGCATATACGGGTTGTGGTTGTTCTTCGCCAGCAGCCTCCGCATCTCCACATTGAGACCATCATTCGCCTCTGCCACCAGTTTAGTCGTCGAGCCCGAGGAAGACGTGGATTTGAAGTTGCAGGTGCAGGAGCTCACCCGTAGCGTTCACCAGCAGGCTCAGGAGCTAAATGATTGTCGCGAGAGATATCAGAAGATCCTCACACACGTGACCACGGATGACCTCAGGCTGGAGTGGATGGAGCAGCTAGAGCGGCTTCAGCGGATGGAGGCTCAGATATGGAGGAGTACCAGGCTCAGATGAGCGCTCCTGGCATCATACCTGCTGTTGGCACTCAAACATTACTGCCTTCTGTGCCATCTCATTAGGGCCACGGAAATGACAACGACGACGATGATGATGAGGACTACCTGTATCTTTAGTGATTAGTGTTTCGTTTTATTGTTTCATTGTACTTATTTGATTTACTTGACTTTTAATTTATTTGAACATTTGATAATTTATTTTAAATAATAGGTTTCTATTATTTATAAATTGACCATTAATTGTGTAAAAATAAATTTAAATAAAAATAAAAATTGACCATTTATTTCACAATTTTTTTAAAAAAATTGACATTACTGTCAGATTTATCGAGGGAATAATCTGACAGTAATAATGCGAGAACAAAAAATTGTGGCACCAACATTACCGTCGGAAAAATTCGTCAATAACCAAATAGTATTTTAAGCAAGTAATCCGTCGCAAAATTCGACAGTAATTACTGTCGGACGAAAAAATTTCGACGATAAATATTTACCAGCAAGATTTATACCGTCTAGTTCCTTCCGATAAAAAATCCAACGATAACTTAATTACCGTCGGATTATATTCATTTTTCCGATAATAAATCTGATAGTATTCACTATTTTTGTTTTAGTGAATAATGAAACTATCATGTGTGTTTGAGATAGTTATATGGAGCTAAGTACAATAAATTCATATATATATATATATATATATATATATATATATATATATATATATATATATATATATATAAAAAGAGAGAGAAGGAGTTATTTTAGTATGATTATATCACGGTAATTATAATAATTATAATATTTTAAAAAATATTACTAAAATTAAAATAATATTTTTTATGGAATTAAATAATTTTTTTTGAAAAATATTATTTAAAAGAAATGTTACTTAAATATAAAAAAATATATAATTTTAATTTTAATGATATTTACATAATCATCGTAGCTACATGATTTTATATATATATATATATATATGAAAAGTATGTCGTGAGCTGCTTTTTCCCATGAAACAAAAAGGACAAAGAGACATGGGATTTTAAAAGGGAATAGATTGGCCAATGAATTCGAAAAACATGAGCATATCATTCTGTTGTTAAAATAATTTACACCGACAACCTTTTGTTTTGGTCTCTTTGTCTTTGTTGTATCACACCAAACTATTAATTACTACTTCGCAATTAGTACATGAAAGTTCAAAGGAAAATGTCTCTATATATGTATATACTTATAATAAAACAGAAATTAAGGTTGGTAGACATGCAAAATCAGAAATAAAACTGAAAGTAAAATAACTAAATAAGTATGTCTTGTGTTAGACATGGAACTACTGATTATTTCCTCTACGGCTCTACCATGCACCAAAGTGCAATTCATCCAACATCTTATTATGCCTCCTCTCTTGTGATTATAGCAGGCTTGACTCTTTGCTCTTCTTTTGCAGGAATAAAAACCAAACCAAACATTGAGCATAAAAATTATATGGATTATTGAATAAATCTTTTCACAACAGATTATATATAGCTAATAATGTCGTTGCTGTTTTTTTTTTTTTTTTAAGCAAAAAGCTCAACATAATAAAGTGGAGCAATTAAAAAATATATAGAAACTAATCAACAAAAAAAAAAATTCCTCCATAATTAACTCCCACAATGTCGATAGCAGCTAAAAAAATCAAACTTAATCCACTCTTTGTAACTCTTAGTATTGACAGCAGAATTAAATTTTAAATTTCAGATTTCTCTATCACATATATATTTTAAGTACTTCATTATGTATTATATATATAATATAATATAATATAATATAATAAGAAGAGTTTAATTCACTCATTTTTTATATTTTTGGTGTATATTAAGAATATCAAACTAAAAATGATCTTTTATGCATCAAGTACTACTGAGTGAGTAATTATTAAAAATTATAACTCATTCTCCTAATATTTAGAGTACAAATTTAAAAATTATTTTTGGAAACATCAAAATAATAACATTAAACTTTTTATTTAGAAATTAAGAAGATAATTAAAAAATAGATTAAGACTCCTAATATTTTTTATTAAAATTTTAGTTTTTTTGTTTTAATATAAATTTTGAACTCAGAGAGAGAGAGAGAGAGAGAGAGAGAGAGAGAGAGAGAGAGAGAGAGAGAGAGAGAGAGAGAGAGAGAGAGAGAGAGAGAGAGAGAGAGAGAGAGAGAGAGAGAGAGAGAGAGAGAATGTTTGATTTTTCTACAAAAGTAATTAATTATTTGATGAATTTTAATTATATTAATAACAGTTTTCATCAATTTTGTAGTTTGATATTCTTAACTAAAAACAGCAAAATCCATAAATGAACAATAAAATTAAACTCTATTTTGACCATATCATAATATAATAAGGGAAATAATAAATGAGTAATTTATTTATAGATGGTTGGTGGTGTTGTAGAGAAAGATAGATCAGAGATGCAAAAGTATGTAGGTGAATCGAATTTGTCCCAGAGAATAAATAGATAAAAAATTATTATTAGAAATTTAAAAATATTTTTTATATATTACAATTAATTATCATATATTTATATATAAATATATTCAATTTAATTTATATTGTAATATATAATTTATATTTTAATATATATTTTAGTTTAATAATTAATTTTATTGTACACATATTATAACTGTTATGAATTATTAGAAAAGAATAATTGTGTATATTAATTAAGATAATTATTTAAAATATTTTTATATAAAAATGGCAAATATTAAATATTTTTATATATTTAATTAAATAATCTATTATTTAATAGGATAATAGATAATAATTGTGAATATGTAACTTATTATTTTACACAAAAATATCAAACAATTTAATATATTTAAATATTATTATTTTAAATTATTATTTGAATAATAATAATTTATATTATATTTATAAGTATTTATATAAAAATATATAATTTATATTTATATTTGTTAAAATTTATATACATCAGTCAGTATAATTTGCACATCGGTATATAATTATGCTGATTAAATAAAAAAAAAAAGGAGAAGAGAGAAGTAGAGTGGAGACAAGAGAGTGGAGCCCACCCACCCGTGAACCGTGTGAATGGATGGATGATGTATGTGAGTGGAGGGTGTGGGACACGTGCGAATACAAGCAAAGCAAGGGGAGTCCCCCCTCCCTCCTTTTCGCTCAGATTCTTTCTTTCTTTCTTTCTTTCTTTCAGTTACAGCGTCATCGTCAACGTTTGTGAGTAAGTGGACTAGTAGTAAATCTCTAACAACAATTATTCCCTTCCATCTATAAATTCAAGAAGCAACGCAATACACGCTGTGCTTCACCTCTCTAATCAAATCCTAATCCCAATCCCAATCCCAATCCCAATGGAGCAGCAAAGCAAAAACAGCCGCCTAGAAGAAGAAGGACAACACACCACCACGTCCCTTGACTGGAGAGGAAGGCCCTCCAATCCTTCTAAGCATGGCGGATTCAGACCTGCTGCTTTCGTTCTTGGTATTCTCCCTTCCTTGCTTCCAGATCTAGTTTTCAGTTAGCAGTTATATATCATGTCACACCTACCTACTAGCTATCTACTAGCTATAATAATAATAATCATAATTAATTTGCCTAATTAATTATATTAGTTCATTCTTTGTGCTGGTTTTATATATATTAAGGGATGCAAGCATTTGAAATCATGGCAATAGCAGCAGTGGGAAACAACCTGATAACATATGTAATGAATGAGATGCACTTCTCACTGTCCAAGTCTGCCAACGTGGTAACAAACTTCGTTGGGACTATCTTTATCCTCGCCCTCTTCGGTGGCTACCTTTCAGACTCTTATCTCGGCTGCTTCTGGACCATCCTCATCTTTGCCTTTGTCGAACTTTCTGTAAGCTACTCAATTATCTCTCTATTTTTTGTCTTTATAAAACCAACAATACATACATACAGCTGGCATGAGAAATATAATTTTGTTAGTTTTCTCTTTTCTGCCTAGAAAGGTTAAGGTTACAAATTAAAATTGAGTATTGGGCATGCAGGGTTTCATATTACTGTCAGTGCAAGCTCATGTTCCGCAGTTGAAGCCACCGGCATGCAATATAATGAGCGGGGAAGAGTGCATAGAAGCAAAGGGGTTTCAGGCGATGATATTCTTTGTGGCAATATACCTTGTGGCGTTAGGGAGCGGGTGTGTGAAGCCAAACATGATTGCTCATGGAGCAGACCAATTCGATCAGGACAACCCAAAGCAGTTGAAGAAGCTCTCTTCCTATTTCAACGCTGCTTATTTTGCCTTCTCCGTCGGACAACTTGTTGCCTTGACCCTTCTTGTTTGGCTCCAAACTCACTCCGGAATGGACGTCGGCTTCGGCGTCTCCGCTGCTGTCATGGCTATGGCCTTGATAAGCTTCCTTTCTGGCACTCTCTATTACAGGAACAAACCCCCTCAAGGCAGCATCCTCACTCCTATCGCTCAAGTATATTTTATTTCTCCTTTCTCCACCTCAAATCTTGATACTTTTACAAGAAGAGAAATATTAAGCCACATGAATACTTTCTCTTTATTTTTTGTCCTATATTTAAATTAACATAAATGTTATAAAATTATTAAAATTTATTATTTTTTATTATCAATGTCTGAAAATATATATTAAAGTATGTCGTTAAATTTTTAAATTAAAAAAAATTATGATAATTTTTTAATATTTTTTTAAATTAATATTAACTAATTTTTTATACTAAAATGTTAAGATAACATCTTTTAGGAAAAATGTTGGAAGGTTATCAAAAGTTATTGTTTTTGGCTGACAGTTAATTATTAATGATCAATCTTTAAAAGTATGAAATAAAATATATGATTAAATTATTAGACTAAAAAAATTTGACCAAAGAAATTAAGTTAATAGTCTCAAAATTAGACTAAGAGTGTGTTTAGTTTGTATATTTATTTTTTATTTTTATTTTTAATATTTTCTATTTTTTAAATTTTGTGAAATAAAAAAGTAAAAAAATAAAAACAAAAAATAAAATTTTATTATTATTTTTTTTTTCATAAAATCTAAAAAATAAAAAATATTTAAATAAAAATAAAAAATAAAAACGCAAATCAAAAGCTTGACGCCAAAATAATCTAATTTCCATTATTATATATGTTTTGTATCAGGTTTTTGTAGCAGCATTTTTTAAGAGAAAGCAGTTATCTCCATCTAATCCACAAATGCTTGATGGAAGCCATAAGTTCAGGTTCTTGGACAAGGCATGCATTAGAGTGGAATCGTGGGAGGAGGAAAGCGCATGGACCATATTTGCATGCACCATTGTTTTCAACACAATCTTAGCACAGCTTCAGACATTCTCAGTCCAGCAAGGAAGCGCCATGGACACTCATCTCACCAGAAACTTCCGCATCCCACCCGCCTCGCTTCAGTCCATCCCTTACATCATCCTCATCCTCGCCGTCCCTCTCTACGACACCTTTTTCGTCCCCTTCGCCCGACGAATCACCGGCCACGAGTCCGGAATCTCCCCTCTCCGCCGGATAGGCCTCGGTCTCTTCCTCGCTACCTTCTCCATGGTTTCTGCTGCTCTCATGGAGAAAAAGAGAAGAGACGCTGCCGTCATCCACAGCAAAACCCTGTCCATCTTCTGGATCACTCCGCAGTTCTTGATCTTCGGCCTCTCGGAGATGTTCACCGCCGTTGGGCTCATTGAGTTCTTCTACAAGCAGCCACTGAAGGGGATGCAGGCATTCTTGACCGCCATAACGTATTGCTCCTACTCCTTCGGCTTCTACTTGAGCTCTGTCTTGGTCTCTTTGATCAACAAGATCACTACAGGGTCCTCCGGCGGCGGGTGGTTACACCATAACAACCTCAACCAAGACAGGCTGGACCTCTTCTACTGGTTGCTGGCTTCACTCAGTTTGCTCAACTTCCTCAACTATCTGTTTTGGTCAAGATGGTACTCTTCTCCATCCCCTTCATCCTCATCTCATCATGATGCCAAGGACAACACCTCCTCTAATAAATATTCTGCAAATCACAATAATATTCCTTAGTATATATATATGCCATATATTAGCTATACAGAACTGTAGGAAAAAAAATAATCATATATCTAATTAAGGAGGCTGGAACCTTAGTTACTTCATAAGTAGTTCCATATATGTAATATTATTCTCATCTAATTACTCTCTAATTTGAAGTCCATTGGAGAGGTGTACGTACATCTTAGTTCTCTGTATTTGAAAATTTTTCATGTACTTGATCTTCTTGTTCGAATGTAAAAGTTAATTTAATTATATATTTTTCGGAATGCTAGGCTTGTAAGACTTACACACTCCTGGACAAAGTATTGGCCATGTGATATTTGACTTGGATCTAAAATTAAAAGATCGATAATTTGTTTTTTGAAAAGAATCCCGCTAAAGAGTTAATGGATTATTTGTATAATGTTTACAATGAGCTATTTATTTAGCTCAATATGAGTTAAAAAATGAACATCCAAGTAAAATATTATTAATTTCTCAAACACAATACACTCATACTATCCAGAATAATCAAGTACTAGAGATAATAAACATCTGATATCCTACTGAATCAAACATTTCTAAATTTTCATTGCACACATTGTCCAGATCCTCCATTTTCTCCCTATACTTCCTCTTTTAAAAAATGTACTCTATATTATGTAACGTTTTTATGTATTTTTTCGTAAGCATTCATTATGAATTAAAATTTATTACATCATTTATAGTATAAAAAAAATTTGCAATATCATCATTCATCATATCTTAAGTCAACAAATGAATTTAAAAAGGTTATGTATATACAAATAATTAACTAATAAATTAGTCACCGTATATTTATATGTAAAATATATATAAACTTTTATGTATTTTATAACATAGAATAGTTGTTAAGATTATTTACACCAAATTTTTAAACAAAAATTGGTTTATAATTAAATGCGAATAGAACATTTTTTTTTAGAAAATTTTTACTTTGAATCCTATAGTGTTTAAAGTTAGTCTCAAAATTTTACTAATAGGATCAACCAGTTAAACAAAGAAAAGTTTTTCTAATTTCTTTTAAAATGTATCCTATACCAATTAAAAGACAAGCGGGTAAATGATAATGACATAATCATTTAAGTGAGGAAGAGGAGGCTAGTGCATATGAAACCTAACATATAATTTCTAAGTAATATCACTATGCATGCGTAGTTAATTTGTTGCATCACCAAAGAAATTGCAAACTAATCCATTATATTAATGTTTTGAAGAATACAAGTTTAGAACTCAGAAGAAATTAAATTTTGATAGGAAGGATTACACATGAGAATCCATGGGAGTTTGTTCCTACTTACTAGCCTGTTGTTGTTTGGAACAGTGATGTACGTTTTTGTAAAGAGACATGTCTCCAACATGTTTTTACCGCTGAAGAGAGCCCCCCCTCTCCTCTTTCAAGAGTATATGAATTTGGCATCCTCCTATGTCCTAGGACGATAGGTATATCATAATGTTGCCCAAAAGATTAACACACAGAGACCACGGCCCCCACTTCCTCACAACAAAAGTTGCTTGTCATACCACTCACACCATTTCTTCTTCAAACTTATCATTATTTGCTCCACTCACTTCTCCTCTTCCTGTGATCCTCTCTTTTCTTTCTTTATCATTTATTTTAGAGTATATACGAAATCAATAGTATTAGGAAACTAGCATATTTTTTAATTTATAGACTGTAGTCATCTAGTCGTTATTATTAGTATTTTTAATAATGTGAGATTATATCTAATGGTGTGGAATTACATACTTTTTTTCTATTGATTAAATATTAACTAAATTTTAATAAAAGTGTTGACCCCTTAGACTTTTTCTATCTAAATAGATCTCTAAAAAATTTTACATCTTTGTCTCCAAAAAAATCTTTTTACACATCGAAATTCCTAAACTTTACAAAAACAGAACACATAAGTTCCTACCTTAGTCAGACTAGTAGTTTTTATTTGGACAAATAAGTCATTAAAAGTGTGACAAAAGGACCTATATATCTTACTTTTGTAAAGTTCAAGGACCTTTATGTAATAAAATTTGTTTGGAGACAAAAACGTCCGAAATAAAATTTCTTAAGTACCTATTTGGGTATTGTTACGGTGGGTAACCGGAAATTAGTGGGCTGGACGGCGTTGGTTGGCCCAAACGTATGGATGAGGAGGATTCCAAGCGGATCTGCAACTCGGTGCCCTCCGTCCGACTTGTGCGTGAGAAAGAATGGGGGGTGGTACCTGCAAAGACACTCCAATGCTTAAGTCAGTAAGGGTGTGAGCAGGTCTAGAGAGTATTGGGACTTAGAGATACCTGAGAAGTGTCAGTGTATTTATAGTGGTGAACCAATAACCACCGTTGGAGTAGTGCCACTTTTTTAGGGTGTTAACCGTCCCTTTATCTTAGGGAAGTTAAGATATGGCTTGGGGAAGTGGTTAGAGAGATTCTAGGGGCAGTTATTCATTCAAATGAGTGCTTATCTGCCAGCTAACCCTCGTTCCCGACTTCTTTAGAGCAAGTCGTGACGAGTACCGACTTCCTAAGACGAAGATTGGTACTGGGTGAGGCCCAACCCTTTGGATTAGGCCTTTCGCTTGGTTCTGGGCCTTTATTATTGGGCCAGGGTATGAACAGTGCCCCTACTCGAGCCCAATTTCTCTAAGATTTTGGGTTCGAGTATTCTACTCGGGGTTGTAGCTGACTTGTTGGAGGACCGACGTGATGGTCTGAAGCCGACGTGACTTTTTGTGACCTTTTGGTTCTGACAGTTACGTCTAATCAAGCGTCGTGTCCGTTAGGGATGTGCGTAGGGATTAATGGCCTTGGTAACGGTGCGTCTTTAATGACTGCCCCGTTTTTACCATTGTGCCCCTAACATACTTATAAATACTTTCCCTCTCTTTCATTGTTTCGTTTCTGCGATTTTTCAAATTTCCCCTTCATTCGTTCGTGCTGCATTCTTGTATCTCCGAAGGCTTTCGTTTCCTCCAACCCTCATTTCCAGATAAAGGTTAGTTCTTTTTGGAACATGCTTTTCTATTTGCATGCCTTTATTTTGTAGATAGGTTAGTTTGTAGACTTTAGTTCCGTATTCCCTCCCTTTAGAGACCGTGTTTTTTATTTTTCTTTTCTTTTCTCCCTTGTAGGTTTTTGTTACCTTTTTAAGAAAAAGAAATGGCTTCCGTAGATGTTCTTTCTCAGTGAGTTGATGTCACGGTCCTAGGGGAGGAGCCCTCGGTCGATACTGATTTTATCACCCACCTTCGTACTCACCACAGAATTTGTACTTCTGAGGAGGACGAGCCGAAGTATGAGTTGGTAGTCCCGGGTCCTGAAGACCGGGTTTGTTTTGGGAGGGCCAATGAGGTGGCCCCTCATTTTTTCTTTATGTATGAGTGCATGATCACCCGTTTGGGTGTTTTTCTTCCTTTTTCAAACTTTGAGATGTCTGTTTTGCATCACTGTCGAGTTGTCCCTACCCAGCTTCACCCCAACTCTTGGGATTTTTTGAAAATTTATCAATTTATTAGCCAAGCTTTGGAGTTCCCGACCTCTTTGAAGATTTTTTTCTATCTCTTTCATATGACCAAACCCTTCAGTGGGCTGAACAATAAGCAACAGTGGGTGTCTTTCCGAGCCATACAGGGTCGGAGAGTTTTTACCCTTTTTGACGAATCCTTCCATGACTTTAAAAATTATTTTTTCAAAGTTCAAGCTGTAGAGGGTCACCACCCCTTTTTTCTGGATAATAATTCTACTCCCCGCTTTCCTTTGTACTGGCTGGAGGCCTCCCCTGCGAGAAATATGGTCTGGATGACCTGGATGAGGTAGAAGCAGCCGTTGTGGGGTTCCTCCGAGAAGTGTGGGGGAGGGCCCCGTACTTGGACACTAAAAAGTTTCTCCAGGGGTCCCCGACCTTTGTCCAGGCACAGCTAGGTAGCTTTTATTCGTTTGTTAGATTACCGACTTGTCTGATTGACCTTCCCGACTTGTTTTAATCTATTATCTATTATTTTTTCAGAAATGGCGAAGGCAAACGCTCAGGAGTCTTACCAGAGAGTCCAGGAGGCTAAAGCAAGGTCTCGCGCCAGGACTGGTGGCGCCAGGGCGGTTATCTCTCCTCCTTCTCCTCCTCGAAACGTTGGGACTCCTTCCCAGCCATTGTGATTTCTTCTTCTGCTTCCTCTCAGCCGCCCCCCTCTGCCCGACCTTCTCCTGAGCCAGAGAAAAGGAAGCGTAAGACCTTAGAATCTGGCTCTTCTGGTGAGGTTAAGGCGGATGCTCTTGCATTCGTCCGAAAGAACATCTACCCCCATGCTCGTATAAGCATGGATGATGCTTCTGTTCGGCACTACCTTACCACTCTGGTTGAGGAGAGTCTCAAGGCGGCGGGGGTTTGCAGCAAACTCTTAGATATTTTTGAGAAGACTCCTCTCAGCTCTTTAGGGATGACCTCGAGGGTCGAGGAGCTGGAAAGAAGGCTTCTTATGTATCAAGAGCAGGAGAGGGAGTTGAAGGAGGAAGTCGCCAAGTTGAAGGAGGAGAGATATAGCCTCCGGGAGAAGGAGAGGAAGTTGCAAGCCCAATGCAACATGGAGGTGGGCTTGAGGAAGACAGCACAGGACAGCTACCAAAGTTTATTTGACGATCTTGTGTCTCTGAAAAATGATCTGTTGAATTCTCAGAAGGCCTATACCGAGTTGGAGGACTCTATTGCTGATGAAGCTGAGGAGGCTTGGAGGATCTTTAAGGAGCAGGTCGGAGTCATTGCTCCTGACTTGGACCTTTCTCCTTTAGATCCTGATAAAGTTGTCATTGATGGTGCCATTGTGGATCCCCCTGTCCCCGTAATTATTTCCGAGTCAGAATTGAAGACTCGGGGGCAGAGGATCATAGAGTCCCCTCCTCGCCCTAACGACGCTCCGAGTTCTTCTACTGTTCCTCCGACTTCCTCTTCATCTCCTATGGATGCCTCTCTTCCTGGTCCTGGCGGCGTTCTTCCTGACTCTGGTGGTGGTGATCCGTCTACTCTTCTTCCTAAAAAGTAATTTGTTGGCTATTTTGGGGGCCCGGCCTGTGGGTCTCCCCTTTTTTAAACTTCTTTATTTGTGTTGGTGGTGATGTTCTGAACAATTTGTTTTTGGCCTTATAAGGCCGTAAACAAAACATTTAAAAATACCCCTTTTTTAATAAGGGTTTAGGTTAACAAAAAATAAATACCCTTTTTGGATAAGGGTTTAAGTTACCTTATGCGTGCATGGTTTTCTGATTGCGATTTTTTCGAATTCTCCTTGATCTTTTCTAGAAAACCTTTTCTTTGGCTTGTCTGTCTTTCTGAACCTTTTAGTTTCAAGGATCTTTAGGACAGCCTTTTAATTTTTCTTGGTTTTTTTTCCCTATCTCTTTCGTTATTCCTAATACTCAATTTTGTTTTATTGAGTTTTCATGACTTAGGTTATTTTTGCGATTCGTTTTCTATTTCTACTCGGTCTTTTCATTTCGACTTATGAGTCGGAATGTTTCCGAGTTTCTTACGATCACCTTTTATAACCTCTTTACACCGACTTGTACCTCGTCGTTTTATCCTGACGACCATCTAGGTCGGTTCATGGGATTTTCACGTTTTGTCGAGCTTAAGTCGGCGCGTTTCGTAGAAAGAGAAAACAACAAAGGAATTTAAGAGATATTTGTAAAAAAGATCTTTATTAATTGGGGAGGTACTTTATTGCTGCTAAGGATTTTTGACAGTCTATTTCCTTTAGCCCCTACTATGATGCCTCGTTAAAAACCCTTCTCCAGAAAAAACCCTTTGGTTTTGGGAAAAAATCATGAAGTTGGGAAAAGAGTACATCAGGGAGTAGAGTTCGCTTTTAGCTATAGTACCTTTTCATATTACAGGCATGCCACGACCTTGGTAACTCGGTGCCGTCCAGGTCGGTCACTTTATAATAGCCTTTTCCTAAGACTTCATTGATTTTGTATGGTCCCTTCCAATTTGCAGCGAGCTTTCCTTCCCCTAATTTGTTGACTCCAATGTCGTTTCTGATCAAGACCAAGTCACTTAGGGTGAATGCTCTTCGAATGACTTTTTTGTTGTATCTTGTAGCCATCCTTTGCTTCAACGCTGCTTCTCTTATCTGGGCTTCTTCTCGGACTTCGGGGAGCAAGTCGAGCTCCTCTTTGTGCCCCTGTATATTTTTGATCTCGTCATGGAGAATCACTCTTAGGCTTTGCTCGTTGACTTCTATTGGGATCATGGCTTCTACCCCATAAACTAGTCGGAAGGGTGTTTCTCCAGTGGCGGATTGGGGGGTCGTCCTGTAGGCCCATAGTACTTGTGGGAGCTCTTCAGCCCAGGCTCCTTTTGCATCTTGTAGCCTTTTCTTTAGCCCTGCCAGTATGACTTTGTTGGCTGCCTCGGCTTGCTCATTGGCTTGCGGGTGTTCCACCGAGGTGAACTGGTGCTTGATTTTCATACTGGCTACTAGGCTTCTAAAGGTAGAGTCGGTGAACTGGGTTCCATTATCTGTAGTAATGGAATAAGGTATCCCATATCTTGTGATGATATTTTTGTAGAGGAACCTCGGACTTCTCTGTGCGGTGATGCTGGCCAATGGTTCTGCTTCTATCCATTTTGTGAAGTAATCTATTCCCACGATCAGGTATCTGACTTGTCCTGGCGCCTGGGGAAAAGGACCTAACAAATCCATTCCCCATTTTGCAAAGGGCCATGGAGAAGTGATACTGATGAGTTCCTCCGGGGGAGCCACGTGGAAATTTGCATGCATCTGACATGGTTGGCACTTTTTCACAAATTCGGTTGCATCTTTCTGCAAGGTCGGCTAGTAGAATCCAGCTCGGATCACTTTTCTGGTTAATGACCTTGCTCCGAGATGATTGCCGCAGATCCCACTATGGACTTCCTCTAACACCTCGGTGGTCATTGAGGTTGGTACACACTTTAATAATGGTGTTGATATCCCCCTCCTGTAGAGAATATTTTTCACCAGGGTGTAGTGTTGTGCTTCTCTCCGGATTTTCTTAGCCTCTTTTTCCTCCTTCGGGAGGATGTCGAATTTTATGTATTCAACCAAGGGGTTCATCCATCCGAGGCTTAATCCAACTACCTCAAGGACCTCTTGTTTGTCTTTTTCTTTTACCACGGAGGGTTCCTGGAGAGTTTCCTGGATCAGGCTTCTGTTATTCCCTCCTGGCTTGGTACTTGCTAACTTGGATAGGGCATCTGCTCTGCAATTGAGATCCCGAGTTATGTGTTTGACCTCGGTTTCTGCAAAGCGCCCAAGGTGTTCTAGAGTTTTTTCCAAGTACCTCTTCATGTTTGGGTCTTTTGCCTGATACTCTCCACTTATCTGGGAGGTCACCACTTGCGAGTCGCTGTATATCATCACCTTTGTAGCACCGACTTCTTCTGCCAGCTTCAATCCAGCAATCAAGGCTTCATACTCTGCCTGATTATTTGAAGCTGGGAATTCAAATTTGAGGGAAACCTCTATCTGGGTTCCTCTTTCATCCACCAGTATTATGCCTGCACCACTTCCTGTTTTGTTTGAGGATCCATCTACATAGAGTTCCCATGTAGTTGGTTTTTCCTCTTGGTCTTCTGTGTATTCTGCAATGAAGTCGGTGAGGCACTGGGCTTTAATCGCCGTCCGAGTTTCATACTTCAAGTCGAACTCGGAGAGCTCAATTGCCCATTGAACCATTCTCCCTGCAACATCCGTCTTTTGGAGGATTTGCTTCATGGGTTGGTTCGTGCGGACTCTTATTGTGTGAGTTTGAAAGTAAGGCCGTAGTCTTCGTGAGGCTACTACTAAGGAGTAGGAAAACTTCTCTAGTTTGTGGTACCTTAGCTCAGGGCCTTGTAGAACTTTACTGATGAAATATACTGGGTACTGACCGGCCTCGTCTTCTCTTATCAGGGCCGATGAGACGGCCTTGTCTGCTACAGATAAGTATAGGACGAGGTCTTCTCCAGCTATAGGTCGGGTCAGAATAGGAGGTTGGCTCAAGAATCTTTTGAACTCCTGGAACGCTTCCTCGCATTCAGGAGTCCATTCGAACTGACATCCCTTTCTCAATAAGGAGAACGGCGGAAGGGATTTTAGTGCTGATCCTGCCAAAAATCTGGAGAGGGCTGCAAGTCAGCCATTCAGTTGTTGGACTTCTCTTAAACAAGTCGGGCTTTTCATCTCCAGGATAGCTCTACACTTATCGGGATTTGCTTCGATCCCTCTTTGTGTCAGCATAAACCCTAGAAATTTTCCTGCCTCTACCGCGAAGGCACACTTTGTGGAATTTAGTCTCATCTCGTGTAACCTTATAGTGTCAAAGACTCATGAGAGATCTGACAAGAGGTCAACTTCTTTTTCGGTTTTCATCAACATGTCGTCGACGTATACTTCCATTAGGCTTCCAAGGTGAGAGGCGAACACCTTATTCATCAGCCTCTGGTATGTGGCCCCTGCATTTTTCAATCCAAATGGCATGACCACGTAGCAGAAATTAGCTCTGGGCGTGATGAATGACGTCTTCTCCTGGTCTGGCTCATACATCGGGATTTGATTATACCCCGAGTAGGCGTCCATGAACGACAAGTATTGATACCCCGAGCTGGAGTCTACTAGGGTGTCAATACTTGGCAGTGGATAAGGGTCCTTGGGACAGGCCTTATTTAAGTCGGTATAGTCGACGCACATTCTCCATTTGCCATTTTGTTTTTTGACTAGCACTACATTGGCTAGCCATGTTGGGTACTTGACTTCTCTGATGAAGCCGTCTTCTAGGAGTGCCTGTACTTGCTCTTCTACTACCAGGGCTCGTTCCGGGCCGAGCTTGCGTCTCCTTTGTTGTACAGGTTGGGACCCCGAGTAGACCGAAAGCTTGTGGGACATGAGCTCGGGGTCTATCCCTGGCATGTTGGAGGCCTTCCAGGCGAAGAGATCGGAGTTATCTCTTAGGAGCTTAGTCAACCCTTGTTTTAGGGTTTCCCCTAGGTTGGCTCCTATGTGAGTATCTTTCCCTTCCTCTTCGCCAACCTGTACCTCCTCGGTTTTTCCTCCTGGCTGTGGTCGTAGCTCTTCTTTAGCCCTTGCTCCTCCGAGCTCTATTGTGTGAACTTCTCGGCCTTTTCCTCTTAGGTTTAAGCTTTCATTGTAGCATTTTCTTGCCAATTTCTGGTCCCCCCTTACCGTTGCTATCCCCGCTGAGGTCGGAAATTTCATACAAAGGTGGGGTGTGGATACCACCGCTCCGAGTCGATTAAGGGTAGCTCTGCCGATTAAAGCATTATATGCTGACTCTACATCGATGACTATGAAGTCTATGCTCAGAGTTTTTTATTTTTCCCCTTTTCCAAAAGTGGTGTGGAGGGACAAAAATCCCAGTGGCTTTATTGGCGTGTCGCCTAATCCGTATAAGGTGTCGGGGTAAGCTCTCAACTCTTTCTCATCCAACCCTAGTTTATCAAAAGCGGGTTTAAAAAGGATGTCCGCTGAGCTTCCTTGGTCTACTAGGGTTCTGTGGAGATGGGCATTTGCTAGGATCATAGTTATTACCACTGGATCATCGTGTCCAGGGATTATTCCTTGCCCATCTTCTTTTGTGAATGAAATAGTAGGGAGGTCGGATGACTCTCCTCCGACCTGGTATACTCTCTTGAGATGCCTTTTGCGAGAAGATTTGGTGAGTCCCCCTCCTGCGAATCCCCCTGAGATCATATGGACATGTCTCTCCGGAGTCTGCAGTGGTGGGTCTCTTCTATCCATATCGTCTCGCTTTCTCTTGCCGTGACTGTCCGACCTTTCTATGAGATATCTGTCAAGCCGACCTTCTCTAGCCAGCTTTTCTATCACATTTTTAAGGTCGTAGCAGTCATTTGTGGAGTGGCCATATATTTTATGGTACTCACAGTAGTCGCTGCGGCTCCCCCCTTTTTATTTTTAATGGGTCTGGGGGGTGGTAACCTTTCAGTGTTACAAATCTCTCTGTATACATCCACTATAGAAACTTTCAGAGGAGTATAAGAGTGATATTTTCTTGGTCTGTCGAGACCGAGTTCTTCCTTTTTCTTGGTTTCCCTCTCCCTCTCTTTTGCTGAGGGAAGGT
Source organism: Arachis hypogaea (assembly GCF_003086295.3). Classification (NCBI taxonomy): domain Eukaryota; kingdom Viridiplantae; phylum Streptophyta; class Magnoliopsida; order Fabales; family Fabaceae; genus Arachis; species Arachis hypogaea. The sequence goes on from NC_092046.1 coordinate 134,681,501, forward strand.
GCCCGGGTCGCCAACTCAGGTCTCTCAACTTGGCATTTTCCTCCATGTTGATGTACTTTTCAGCTCTTTCTTGTACATCACTTAAGGAGATGGGGTGTCTTTTTGATATGGACTGTGAGAAGGGACCTTCTCTGAGTCCATTGACTAATCCCATTATGACTGCCTCGGTGGGCAGGTCTTGAATCTCTAAACATGCTTTATTGAACCTTTCCATATAGGCTCGTAAGGATTCTCCGACCTCCTGTTTTATTCCCAGGAGGCTTGGTGCATGTTTCACTTTATCTTTCTGGATGGAGAACCTCATCAAGAACTTCCTTGAGAGGTCTTTGAAACTGGTGATCGAGCTTGGAGGTAGGCTGTCGAACCACTTCATCGCTGCTTTCGATAGGGTGGTCGGGAAAGCTTTGCATCGCGTAGCGTCGGAAGCATCAGCTAGGTACATCCGACTTTTGAAATTGCTTAAGTGATGCTTTGGATCCGTGGTTCCGTCATAGAGGTCCATATCGGGGCTTTTGAAGTTCCTTGGAACCTTTGCCCTCATTATCTCCTCGCTGAAAGGATCCTCCCCTCCTAGTGGTGGTTCTTCTCGTTCGTCTCGGGAGTTCCGACCTTTGAGGGAGGATTCTAACTTTAAGAGTTTTCTTTCTAACTCTTTTCGTCGCTCCATCTCCTCTTTTAGGTTCTTTTCAGTTTCCTTTTGTCGCTCCCGTTCCTGCTCTAACTGTTCGAGGCGACTGTAGACTAATCCCATGAGCTCAGTTGCATCGGAGGGTCCCTCTTTCTCTGATTCGCGCCCTTCTGAAGAATTCACCTTCGGATTTTTTATTCCGGAGGTATCTTCCCTGTGTTGGTCATTGGCTTCCTGGTGAAGGGTCAAGTCTGCATCCTTGTTTCCGGTGTCCAGATTCTCTTGTTCAGAATCTGACTCCACATGACCCTCTTCAGGGGATCTATCCGCCATCACTGGTTGATCTCTTGGGTCCCCGGCAATGGCGCCAATGTTACGGTGGGTAACCGGAGATTAGTGGGCTGGACGGCGTTGGTTGGCCCAAACGTATGGATGAGGAGGATTCCAAGCGGATCTGCAACTCGGTGCCCTCCGTCCGACTTGTGCGTGAGAAAGAATGGGGGGTGGTACCTGCAAAGACACTCCAATGCTTAAGTCAGCAAGGGTGTGAGCAGGTCTAGAGAGTATTGGGACTTAGAGATACCTGAGAAGTGTCAGTGTATTTATAGTGGCGAACCAATAACCACCGTTGGAGTAGTGCCACTTTTTTAGGGTGTTAACCGTCCCTTTATCTTAGGGAAGTTAAGATATGGCTTGGGGAAGTGGTTAGAGAGATTCTAGGGGCAGTTATTCATTCAAATGAGTGCTTATCTGCCAGCTAACCCTCGTTCCCGACTTCTTTAGAGCAAGTCGTGACGAGTACCGACTTTCTAAGACGAAGATTGGTACTGGGTGAGGCCCAACCATTTGGATTAAGCCTTTCGCTTGGTTCTGGGCCTTTATTATTGGGTCAGGGTATGAACAGGTATATATTTTTTATTTTATTTTATTTGCTGTTGGTAATCATGATAATAACAATTATAAAAAATATACCTCCAACACTATAAAAAAGTCGTCGTATATCGTTGGATTTACCAGGAAATTTATTAAAAAGATTCGCTAGTAACTTGTTTACCGTCATATTTAGTAGCAGAATAAATTCAATAGTATAAATCTCATCGGTAATTATTTACCGGCAAATTTTTCCGTCCACCGCTAATTACCGGCGTATATAAACTTTTAATTAACGAAATTTTGGACATTGTTACCGTCGGATTTTTTTCCTTGTAAATCCAACGGTAAACTAATTTATTTTTTAAAAAAAATTGTTTAAAAATTTAATATATATTTTTATATATTTAAATTTAATATTTTTTAAACTAATAAGATTTAAACTTTTATAATTTTTTATAATAATTTATCTATAATTTTAGTTAAAATAAAGTTCACAAACAAGTTCAAATATCAAAAGTCTAAAAGAATAAGAGAATTTAATTAAATAAAAAAATCACATTTAAAATGAACCGAATCCTTAATTTACTTTTTGAAAATTTTTCAATATAATTTTATTCTATACATATACTCACTTATATTATTTGTATAAGTCTAACATACTTCAAAGTTCAAATACAATCAGCAAAAATTATAACTATCTACAATTCTATATACAATTATAAGAACTATACATATATGTATATGGAATATAGATTAAATATATTTACAATAATAAATACAATTTCAGACAACTAACATGTATTCTATTAATAGAATAGAAAAAGTAAAACCACAACAAAAAATCGAATACAAATATTTAACAAACAATCCTCAAATATTTTTTACTTAACTTAACTCCAAGAGTATTAATCATACAATTTAGTACCTACTGCCAAAGATGTAACTGTGTGCCACCGACACCGCCGGTAATCGCAACGCTTGTCTTTATATGAATTATGAGTTAGTGCGATGGCTATTTATCTATGTGCAAATATATAAGTTATCAATTCAATAATATAATGCAAAATTTATCGTCTAAATTATCATAATGCTATTGGGAGAAAAATTAAATAAAGCTAATTAAGTTCATAGTTCGTAGGATCACTTTTAAAATCTGATGACAAATTTTAATAGTGTCAAAGTCTCAAATTTTAATGGTATTAAACTTTCATTTAAAACAAAAACAGAATATTATTATTGCTAGCTAAAGTAAAAACTGCCCAGTCCTTTGTATGCCTTCAATACCAGAACATCTTTGCTTGACCATTTGAGAAACTAATGCCATACAAAAGATATTCTAATATTTTTTCAAAATCCCAAGATTTGTTATCAGCTCTTAGCAAATGAATATCATTAACAATTATTTACTTTTATTAATTTAAAAGCCACTCATTTGAATTGCACGTATGATAAGAACAATGGACCCAATTCCTTTCATGAAGCCATTGCAAGAGCAAAAATTTAAAATATCATAAGCAAGCATTAAAAGAGTGCAAACACGGTCAACTATGATAATAGCATTAAAACAAGGGGAAACCTATTAGAAGGCAGTCATCTTTCTAGAATAAGCAAAACAAGCAGAGTAACATAAAATTAACTACCTTGTTCGATGCATCATCACCTTCGACAATATTATCAGTTTCATCATCAAACGCACCAACCTCCTCTGCAACATTAGAAATCAAACATATTTTTAATTTATAACGTACAATACATCAAACTAATAGTAATTATTGAGTACCTATGCTTCAAAAGTAGAGGTGTTGATGAGATGGGTGAAATTGAGTTTGTTTCGATTCATATTCAATCTTAAATATACGAGTCTATTTTTTAGATCATAATTCCGTTCTAAACTCATGAAACTTAAACATTTTTGAGCCACAACTATACTGAGTCTAAACTGGGTTTTTAAAGCTTTAACAATAATTTATAAAGAAATTTATTTATAAGACATTTATTTATAAAGAAAAAACTTGTTACTGAAAAGTTGATATCTATATTTGAACTTAAATTTATCCATAAATTCTAATTTGATACTTATTTGATCTATTTTCTACTTCAACAAATGTGATTAAAAATAAAATAATAAGCTTATAATTAATATAACATAATATTAAAATTAATTTAAAACATATATATCTTTTTTAGTCCCTTAGGGTGCACATGGGTCGGGTGAAGCCGAATTCGCCTTGACCCGGACCTGACCCGAAATAATGATCGGATTTATTTTTGAGACCTTTATCCGGCGCTAAACCCGATAAAATCACACCAAATTAGCCCCTAAAATATTTGGGGTTAGCCCGAGTCTTCGAATCGGGTCGGATCATGCATACTCCTATTCAAAAGGTTACGTAATTTAAATATTAGATTGATCAAATTCACAGATAACAAACGGTTATCAGCAGTGCATGAAATATTCAAGTCCATTTCCCTATATTTCTATATAGCATGAACATTTTACTTTCAAGCATTTTAAAATTGTCATAGGTGAAAGGTTACTCCACTAAATCTACCTAAACTAAAATCAACTAAAACTAAAGTCAACATCCTGAAGCAGTGCACACTTAAGTCCACATAGTAAGAATGAGAATTTCGCGAATTAATCAACTTTAACAGCACAAAACGCAAAAGTAAGAACAAAAACCCTAGTATTCAAAGCACTTCACTCTTAATAGATCTACTACGAACCTAAACTGGAACCAGCAGCAGAAGAGCATGGAGAAGATCATACCAGCATTGCACCTGACGGAGGCAAGCAGCGGTGGCGATGAACAACAGGGGCAGCAATTTGCAGGGGAGAAATAATATCCTCCTGGCAAAAACAAGCTCCAGATGGACGTTTCTCGACGGCGACGATGGTTGGAGTCGTGGGAAGTGGTTAATGGCGGCGAAACGACAGCAAATGGTGGTAATGGGAGCTGACGGCGAGAGAAAAAGAGAAAGAAAAAGAGGAGAGAAATGAAGTTGATGATGTTGCAGAAATGGAAGGGTAGGATTCAAATTCAAATTTAGAGTCAATTTTACCGGCCGATTTAGCATCAAATAAATCCACTGATAACGCACGGCCTGTGATCAAAACGACGCGTTTCATTTAATTACCTTACTGTCGGATTGTTTTTCCCCTAAATCTGACGGTAATTATTGCACCAATTTTTTTTCTTCCAATTATTACCAACGAATTTATTGTTAGAAAACCAAATTCGACGGTAATTTTTTATTTGACGAATTTATTGCTAAATCTACCGGTAAATCTGCCGGTACACCCGCCGCTAATCTCCAACGATAAATTTGACAACATTCAACATTTTTTTTTAGTACAAATTAATTTCAGCAAAATTTAGATAAGGCACTTTGGTTTTAACAAAATTTTCAACACAACAAAGGGACTAATCTATGTAACGAGATTAATTTTCAGATATTTTTAGAGAATAAAAATTTATGTAAAATTTTTAGAGATTGGAAAAATACTATGTGCTTCGAAAAAAAAAATAAAGAGCTTCTTGAAACTTAACTTAATTACTATTAAAGGTAAAAAATAAATAAAAAATAAATAAAAAATAAAATCCCCTAAACTCTAATTTGCAAATTCTAACTTCTAAAATAATCTATTGATACAAAATATAATCAATAAGAAATTAAGATTTATTTAATTAAGAATAAGTACAACATTCTTTATTTAGTAAAGAGCGAATAAATTATTTTTTTTGTTTCCTTTTTTTTTTTTGGTTTTCTAATTTCTTAGTCCAACATATTAAAGATAAATTTGTTGGTAACACAAGGCGAAATTTGAATTCTCAAATGAACTAACTATTATCCCTTAGCTCTTTTTTTTTTTTTTTTTGTCATGAGCGGTCACCCTGTATCTGCCCATATAGATAGTGGGAGAGGGCTAGTTATGATTTGAGTTGGGTTGATAAAAGCCCAATATAAGTGGGTTTGGATTTCAAGACCAGAACAAAAGAAAAATAAAAATAGAGGGTTTAGTCGTTAGATTTGTATTTGTGAATTGATTAATTGTTCCGTTCCTGGTTGCGGTGATTGTTGGAGTCGGAAGAAACTCAAGAAAGTGGTAGTGGCAGAGAAAGAGAGCGCGATGCAAGGCGGTGAGGAAGTAAGCATAGAGGAGTTAGCCTCCAATCTTTCCACCTACAAGGATCAACTCCACCAGGTAACTGCTCCACCCTCCAACCCCAAACCAACTTAGGGTTTTTCTCTTACCAATTTGTTCTTTCCATCATTTTTACTTTCTCGCTTCAATTCCGATTAATACCTAAACACTACGATGACCTAGCCTTTTGTCGTTACTGTAACAATCAATTTTGCATATTCGCGTGTGAATTAATTTTTCACTATCCAATAAGAGGGGTTTCTTTTGGATTTCGTATGCAATAATATGCCCAATTCTTCTGCATGTGCCGGTAAACCCAATTCTTCTGCTCTTTTCAGCTCAGCTGCTGTAACAGCACCAAGTACAGTTTCTGACTCAACTTCCAAAATTCCATTATTATTATTTGTTTTCTTAAAAAAAAAAATAATGAATGGTAAGGTCCTTTCATTGCTGCTTGTTTCCACTTGGATACGCAACTTCAAATATGAGGCTACATAAATTTATCTATATGTTTGGTTATATGCAAATGGGACTTGTAAAAGTCTCAGACTCAATAAAGAATAGTATATTCAATGGAGGGTATCTCAAATTCTCAATAGTTGGAACCTTGAAGTAGAGGTAGACCAAGGAAAATTATAGTTAAAATCTTGGGTTCTAGAAAATGGCTCGTCTACAATAGGATATGATGACATCATTTTATCTATGCAGTTGACCCTGCCTATTGAGAAAATATTTATTCTTGTTGTTGAATATGCCCTATGTGGTTTTTGTATCTATCTAAAATTATCACTTGTATTCCTGTCAAGAAAAAAGACATTATTACTTTCATTGCTTTTCAAAGGATAGTTTATGACTGCCATTATTGCCCCTTACAGTATCAATGTCATGAACATAGTTTGTTCCCTCATTAAATCTCAGCATTCCCTGATATGAAAATTAACTTGTTTATTGCTTTTCTCCTTCATATGTGGATCAGGTTAGACAACTTTTAAAAGATGAGCCTGGAAATTCTGAGTATGTGGACATGGAAAGGGAGCTTAATGAGGTATGGCTTTATCATATGTTTTACTTCTGTCTTTTCATATCTGTGAGCTGTGCATTCCCTCCTCTCCCCCCCCCCTCTCTCTTCCGTTTTTTTCCCCTTGTTATTCATTGAATCATTGATTCATCTGAAGATATTGTGTCGACCTGATTTTCTTATTGCTCATCCTCCTTTAGGGGGAAAAAATCTGAATTAATAAATGATTGTTTCTTAAGAAAGCAGATCTCTACCTTCTTACCTAGCTTCCATAAAGGCATGAGCGACTGATGTATGGACAGCTAAGCTTTCTTTGCATCTCATTTTGTTTTAAGTTTTCAACCAATGAAACTCTAGTGGCCTTTGTTCAGATTTGTCCTCCTTTGTTAGTTTAAAAAGGTGAGATAGTGTTCTGTTTCAAAGTGAAGTACTGTTATAGTTTAGTTAAAATTGCAGATCTTGAGGAGCATGGGAAATTTAAAAACAAAAAACAAAAGGAAATTAGATCTATCTACCAAAAGCAAATGTGAACCTCATCAAAATACACATCACTTCTATCTTGGTTCTTTGCAGGTGTGCTCTGTGTCGTGATGTCCAGCATGATTTCCCCCCTCACCTGATATGAGATGTTCACACTGAGATTCTAAGTTAGAATTTTGACATTAATTTGGCTTATGATGCACCAAATTTCTGAAAAGTATTTGGTTTACTGAATTGGACGGTGGCCTAAAATTGTGTGACACAGGTGATTGCTTTGACGGAAGAACTCCTTGCAACTGCTAAGCAAAATGAAATATGTGGTTCAGATGCTGGTCCAAATGCTAGTGCACCTTCTACTTTGTCAAAACCTAAGGATAATGAAGTGGTATGTCTTATTTGTTATCCTGACTGTCAGTGAAACTGTGAATCTGAATGGTGTAGCATATTGTATATTGTCTTTAAAGCTTAAGCTACTTTGCTTTCACAGCTGTACTTAACAGCCCCTTGTTGGTTTGAGATTATATGAGCAAGTGCTCATTTCAAATGATTGAAATTATTTAAATGCAATATTTTTCTCATGATCATAATTAACTGCTTTTGTTATTTCACTCTTAGGAGCGGGAGATCAGTTATGATCATCAAGATAAATATCCTATTGGCAGTAAAGTTCAGGCTGTTTGGAGTGAAGACGGGGAATGGTATATTCAGCAATTAATTTCTTTCTGTTTGTCCATTTATTTATATGCATTTTACTTTCCATTTCATTTATCTATTGTTTTTATTTATGTTTAATATTTTGTAAAATAATTGGCCAGGTATGAAGCAACAATAGAGGCATATACACCAAATGGTTATTTTGTTTCCTATGACAACTGGGGAAACAAAGAAGAGGTGTGTTTCTAAAGTACTTTGTTACATAAATGATCCCAATATTAGATTTCACTAACTGTATTCTTGTTTATAGAGATTCCTTTTCTATTTGCCCTTTATAATTACATTCTAAAATATTGTTTTCAGCTTATTCATTCTCAAGCTAGGTATCTTGTGTTGATGGCAGTTGCTTATGTGCAGGTGGATCCTGCGAATATAAGGCCAATTCAAGAGGGTACTGTCGATGCTTTGTTAGAAGCTGAGCGAGTTGCTGAAGCTACAAAGCAGGCTATCAAACGGAAAATTGCACAGGCGGCAACTATCGATGTCCAGTCACGAAGTTTACCGGCAAAGCTTCGTATAGAACCGGATGACCCTGAGGATGTGGTGAGTTATTAAATAAGATTATCATTTCCTAATGTTTCCCCCTTATCTATAAAATTTATTAGTTTCTATACATAGAATGCTTGTTGCCAGTATTAATGGGAGTGTTTGACTAAACCGCTTTTGCTATCTAGATAGTCTTGAGTTTGTCTCTTGCTCTCTCTGCCACTTCTGATAATTATTTTCTGGATGACAAAGACACTTGAGTGTCTCTGAAGTTGTTATTTTATCCAAGTTTGTCTGCTCAATTAGCTAGAGTGCTTTTGATTATGCCTTTGCTGAATGCTGACTTAAATATAACAGAAAGCTTCCAAACGCAAGAAAATACATGCCTTTAAGTCAAAGATGCGGATGGAGCAACTTGAAGTCACACAAAATAAGCGCCAAAATGCTTGGCAGCAGTTTCAGTCAACCAAAGGAAAGGCAAAGAAGGTACTACTCAATTTTGTTAATTTGTATCTTAGTTATTATTATTATTATTATTATTATTATTATTATTATTATTTCATGGCTTTAGATTGTGTTGTATCCTTGTGCCTATATTGATAGCTTTCATGTAAGGAATATAATCAATATTTTTATTGTTGATAAAAAATGAACCGCGGAGCTGACATTACTAATATGGTTTATTGGATAAGATTAGCCTGCTTGATATGGCAAACTCTTGTCCTATGCATTGTTTTACTCTAGCAAACTAAAAACCTAATAGCAATATCATAAATGTTCGCTAGAAACTAGAAAGTTGTCCCTTCAATTGCAAACCCAATAACCTAAATGTTTGCTACCAAAAAAAGAAAAAAAATCATCAATGCTTTTGAGGATGTTAGCTTTTGTTCATATTACTAGGTTAGCTCTTGTATATAAAGAAGGAAAAAAAAAAAAAAGAGCGCGGGGGAGGGGAGAGACTAGAGAGAGAGCAGCTTGAATTGGCTGAGGTTAGGAGGTCCATTGCAAGTTAAATTCTCCACTGACATGTTCTCATTTTAATTGTATGGTCAAATCATCTTTATATTGAATATACTTTTGTTGTTCTTAATGCTTGCATGAATTGTTTTCTTGGCGTTGCTTACAGATTGGTTTCTTCTCTGGAAGAAAACGGGAGAGTATTTTCAAGTCTCCTGATGATCCTCACGGAAAGGTTGGTGTGACTGGTAGCGGGAAAGGTTTGACCGAGTTCCAGAAGAGAGAGAAACATTTTCATCTCAAGGATGGGACAGTTGAGAGCGATGAATAGGTTATGCAGCCATTGGCCTTGCAACTGTATGTAGAATGTTCAAACCATTCCCAAAGGAAGTCATTGATGCCACAACCCCAATTAGACTCATTTTATCAAGTAAATCCACTCTGCTTTGAAACTGTTCTAAGATCATTTCCTTATCATCAACGTTAATCTATCTTGATGCTAATTTCATTGTCTAGCTTGACGTTGGTTAGCTGATCTTAGATAGATGTGTATTGATGTGTGAACCACTTGCTCGATTGGTCTATTTGGGGAAATGGAGGTGAATTGCCTTTTGGTTTAGTTGACTCGGTTATCTGGTTAACCTAAGTTGTCTCAAGTACAATGTTATACTTAACTAGTTGGATCTTAATGTGTGGAGTGACCTGACTCGTGGCACAAAATTGTTCTGTTTGGTCATTGGAAACTTGCCTGGTCGCTCTGTCTAGGCTAGGTTGAGATGATTTCGGCAACTTGAATATTCATATTTGCATTTCCAATATAAGTTAATCGAGTATATACTTGAACAATGTAAGTTATTAGAATTCAACTTTAACTTAATTTCGTAGTCATGGTAACTATCTCGGAGCAACTTAAAATTCAGAATGCGTAAAATTTAAATGATCATTACAACATCAAGCAAATTGATAATAATAATATGTATTAGAAACAAGATCCCGAGCTATGAGTCCTTCGATGGTTTGTCATATCTCTAATGCTTACTATTTTTCATTGGTAAGCTTTCAATCTTTTGCTCCTAATAGTTTCGGGAGATACTAATTTGAGAACTAAGAGTCAACAGACACCAACCACAGCATACCGTTGGAATGCCTTCTCTACCTTCGTATTTACATGCGCCTCACAAATTCACCTATTTGGTTTAGCACTTAAGGTGATCGGCACAATCATATGGTGACGGGCGAACATTAATACCCTGCGAACGACCAAATCTGCATTTGGCCGAAAATTCTTGAAACTTACCTTGAACCGAGTCGCCGCAAGGTTGATAGGAGTTTGTCATATAGGTTATAGGGATATTCAAGGATTACGCTTTGGCGATCCACCAACGCCATATCAAGCTACTATATTCGGTAGGGTTGTACATTTAAAATTAAAATTCAAAATGTAGTTAACTGGATAAAAATTCATAACCAGATTTTGGATATTTAGTTTTTTAGAACAATTTTAAAAATCATGTTGATATTTATTTAAATTTTCGTATATGAAACCAAATTTTGAAAATTAGTTTTTAATCGATTAATCAAACCAAATTCAAATCTCATTTTACTCTAACTTCAAGCCATTTGGACCATGATTCTGAAACTTGAATTGGACGGGCTAAAAATCAATGACAGTATTGGTTCGGTCATAGGGAAAAAATTGTCGGTGAAAAAATTGTTTTAAAATCGTTAAATCAGTTAATTGAACCGGATTGGGATCCGGCCAGTTTATTTTAATGGCACCGATTTGCAGGTTGATCCGGCCGTTATAAATCTAACATCATAAATCGGCTTACTCATTCATAACTCGGCATTATTCACGTTATTATTCAGAAAACTGGCGCTATAGTTCGGCATTACAATCATTAATCGGCCATTAACGTCATTAATCGGCCACTTACGTTACAACTCAGCTCAACGGACTATTTTTAATTATGAAACGTCCAACCTGACATCTCACCCTTATTATTGCTCTTTAATACAAGCAATAAACAGAAAGCGTAACCGACTGGCACATAGCCTCCCATAAAAGGTATGATCTCCCATCCTAAAAGGATACATTTTTTTAATTCTCAATACTAACTTAAGCTTCGGAGTGCCTTTGCAGGTACACTCCCCGCCCGTTTCTTGCTCAAAGCTCTACGCGATTGGACACCCTCTTGGAGTAAAGCTCGGATTGTCATAAGGTTTATAGGTCGGCACCGAAGATAATAACTCGGCGTCGACTCCCAGAGACGGAGCTCTCCCATCAGGTATCCATACAAGAACAATTGGCGCCCACCGTGGGGCCGAGAATATAATCCCTTCCATACATTATCGGCCTCGAGGTTCTCGCCTGAGTCATGGCTGAACGACTTCCACCCACACCATCTGAACTCCTTCAGATGGTGACCAAGTTACAACAAGCCAACCAGCGCATGACCGAGGAGAACCAAAGAATGGCACAGCAAATCGCCAACTTGAATAACACCCGAATTGAAAATAACAATGATCGGCAAGAACGAACAGAAGATGCAGAGCAGTAGTCAGGGCCAACACACGTCTCAGACACTGCTCGGCAGGAGGAGGAGCAACCCGAGTATAATGAGGAAGCTCGGCAAGACAACGAGAATGACGATCAGGAAAGCTCCCCTGGACCATTCACGGCCGAAGTGATGAACTTCGTGCTACCCCGGAGGTTTATTCTGCCGACCACCCTAACTCCCTATGATGGGTTAGGTGATCCGAATAAATACATCAAGAAGTTCACCTCCATAATAATAGTAAACGGTGCATCTGATAAAGTTTTATGTCGTTGTTTTCCATCTTACTTAGACGGTCCTGCACTTGATTGGTTTTGTTCTTTGCCTGCAGATTCTATTTCTCGATTTCGAGACATATCAAATCCCTTTGAGGAGCACTTTGCTGGATTGGCCATCTACTTACATGATTCCGATTATCTGAACACAATCAAGCAAGGTCAGCACGAAAGCCTCAAGGACTACATGACGCGCTTCACAAAGATAGCCCTAAGTATACCCGACCTCCACCCCGAGGTGGGGCTACACGCCATAAAAAGCGGATTGCGACCAGGAAAGTTCCAGGAAACCATTGCTGTGGCCAAACCTAAGACTATGGCCGCGTTCCGCGAAAAGGCGAAAGGTCATATCGACATCGAGGAACTCCGGCAAGCTCAGCAAACAGAAAAGCCTCATTACAGAGACGACGATAGAACTCGAGACAAAAAGAAGAATTTCAAACCGACTTCGCGATATGAGTCCTACACTCAATTCAACACTAAACGCGACGATATCATCAAGGAAATCTTGAATTCAAAATTAATCAAGCCACCAAGAAAAGCCGGCAGTTACCCAGATTCAAAAGGCGCGGACCGATCAAAATACTGCTCTTTCCACCAGAAGCACGGACACACTACCGACGACTGTGTCATCGCCAAAGACCTACTGGAGCGACTAGCTCAGCAAGGTCACCTGGATAAATACATCGACGGCCACATACAGCGGCGAACACCCCCCTCTGGAGACCAAAACAACACCTATCACGAAAAACCAACACGTGTAATTAACTTTATTTTCGGAGATTTTGCAGGTGGAGGAGCCACAAGCTCGGCAAGAAAGAGATCTTACCTAGCTATGCTTTCCATCAATACCGATCAAATTCAACAGCAGACACTACCAAACTCCCCACAGATAACATTCCAGACAGCCGATCATAACAACAGTACAGCAAATCTCGATGACCCGGTCGTAATCTACCTGCAACTCGGAGATCTCCTAGTAAAAAAGGTGTTGCTGGACCCTGGGAGTAGTGCCGATGTCCTATTTCACTCCACGTTCCAGAAGATGAAATTAAGCAGCAACATCCTCCAACCTTCTACTGGAGACCTGGTAGGTTTCTCAGGTAAGCAAGTCCCGGTCATCGGCTCTGTGTGGTTACAAACCACACTCGGTGAGTTTCCCTAGTCAAAAACTTTAGACATTCAATACTTAGTTGTTGATTGCTTCAGTCCTTACAATTTAATACTTGGCCGACCTTTCTTAAATAAATTCGGCGCTATAGTATCTACAATTCATCTTTGTGTTAAGTTCCCTTTGCAAGATAACACAATTGCAACCATTCACAGTGATGCCCGAAAAGCGAGGGAATGCTACAACAATAGTCTTAAAAGAACTAACTGAAACACAAAAACCCATGTTCACAACATCGGCAACATGAACGACCAACAAATGCTGGCCGACCTTGATCCCAGAGCAGGAACACTGGAACGGCCAACCCCAACAGAAGACCTGCATAAAATCTATCTCACAGAAAGCATGGACAAATTCACATACGTCGGATCAACATTATCCTCAGAAGAAAAATCCTCATTCCGAGCATTCTTATAGCAAAATGCCGACCTGTTCGCCTGGACCCCGGCTGATATGCCAGGCATTGATCCCTCCATCATATCGAAAATTAAATAAAATAAAATAAAAATATTTTTGTTTTTAATTTAAAATTAAGGTTAGAATTCGAAAATTAAAAAAATTAAATTAAATTAAATTAAAATTTAAAACAATTAGTTAATTAAAAAGGAATTTTGAAAAAGAGGAAGGTGATTTTCGAAAATTAGAGAGAGAATTAGTTAGGTAGTTTTGAAAAAATATGATTGGAATAGTAAACTTTTAAAATCAAACAAAAAGTCAAGTAGTTAATTGAAAAAGATTTGAAAATCAATTTTTGAAAAGATAAGAAGTTAGAAAAGATTTTGAAATTGATTTTGAAAAAGATGTGATTAAAACTTATTTTGAAAAAGATTAAAAAAGAGAAATTAAAAAGATTTGATTTTTGAAAATTAAAGTTGATTACTTGACTAACAAGAAACAAAAAGATATTATTTTAAAATTTAAAGATTGAACCTTTCTTAATAGGCAAGTAACAAACTTAAAAATTTTTGAATCAATCACATTGATTGTTAGCATTAATTTCGAAAATATGAAATGGAAATAAGAAAAAGATTTTGAAAATCAAAGTTTAAAATTTTTGAAAATATGAAAGAAAAAAAATGAAAAAGATTTGATTTTTGAAAAAGATTTGAAAAAGATAGAATTTTTAAATTGAAAATTTGATTTGACTCATAAGAAACAATTAAATTTAAAATTTTTTGAAAAAGTCAACTCAAATTTTCGAGTTTTATGAGAAAAAAGGGAAAGATATTTTTTTATTTTTGAATTTTTAATGATGAAAGAGAAAAACAACCAAAAGACTCAAAACATGAAAATTATGAATCAAAACACATGATGCATGCAAGAACACTTTGAATGTCAAGATGAACACCAAGAATACTTTGAATGTCAAGTTGAACACTAAGAACTTATTTTTGAAAATTTTTAAGAAAAGAAAAACATGCAAGACACCAAACTTAAAAAATTTTTATTCTTTAGACACTAATAATTCAAGAATGCATGTGAAAAACAAGAAAAGACACAAAATATAAAAATGCAAAGATCAAACAAAGAAGATCATCAAGAACAACTTGAAGATCATGAAGAACAAGAAAGAAACTCAATGCATGTGTTCTTCGAAAATTTAAAGAAAAATTAAAAATATGCGATTGACACCAAACTTAAAAATTGACACTAGACTCAAACAAGAAACACAATATATTTTTTGGTTTTTATGATTTGATTAATTTTTGGATTTTTTTTCGAAAATTAATTGGAAAAAGGATTTCAAAATTTTTAATGAGAATTCCAGGAATTATGCAATGTTAGTCTAAAGCTTCGGTCCAGGAATTAGACATGGCTCACTAGCCAGCCAAGCTTTCAGTGAAAGCTCCGGTCCAAAACACTAGACATGGCCAATGGCCAGCCAAGCTTCAGCAGATACAAATCAGGCATATAACAGCTGAATTGATGAGAGTCCACGGACTCTTGTGATGATAAGTTGAAATCTCGGTTAAAAAGATTAGACATGGCTTCACAGCCAGCGAGACTTCAACAGATCATCATGAAACTCTAGAATTCATTCTTAAAAATTTTGAAGCCACAGAATAATTTATATTATTTTTTTTTCGAAAATATTTTTGAAAATAAAAAATAAAAAGAATAAAAACAAAAAGCTTAAAATTAAAATAAAAGTACCTAATCTGAGCAACAAGATGAACCGTCAGTTGTCCAAACTCGAACAATCCCCTGCAACGGCGCCAAAAACTTGGTGTGGCAAAATCGTGTTCGTTCATTCCTTGGTAACGGCGCTAAAAACTTAATACGCACGTTCATAATCTTAGCTCTTTGTCACAACTTCGCACAACTAACCAGCAAGTGCACTGGGTCGTCCAAGTAATAAACCTTACGTGAGTAAGGGTCGATCCCACAGAGATTGTCAGCTTGAAGCAAGCTATGGTCACCTTGTAAATCTCAGTCAGGCGGATTCAATTGGTTATGGAGATTTAATAATTAAAAGATAAATAAAACGTAAAATAAAGATAGAGATACTTATGTAATTCATTGGTGAGAATTTCAGATAAGCGTATAGAGATGCTTTTGTTCCTTCTGAATCTCTGCTTTCCTGCTGTCTTCATCCAATCATTCCTACTCCTTTCCATGGCAAGCTTTATGTTGGACATCACTGTTGTCAATGGCTACATCCTGTCCTCTCAGTGAAAATGGTCCAAAATGCGCTGTCACCGCACGGCTAATCATCTGTTGGTTCTCGATCATACTGGAATAGGATTCAGTAATCCTTTTACGTCTGTCACTACGCCCAGCACTCGTGAGTTTGAAGCTCGTCACAGCCATCCCTTCCCAGATCCTACTCGGAATACCACAGACAAGGTTTATACTTTCCGGATCTCAAGAATGGCCGCCAATAATTCTAGCCTATACCACGAAGACTCTGATCGTAGATCAGGAGGCTAAGAGATACACATTCAAGCTTGTTTACATGTAGAACGGAAGTGTTTGTCAGGCACGCGTTCATAAGTGAGAATGATGATGAACATCACATAATCATCACATTCATCATGTTCTTGTGTGCGAATGAATATCTTAGAGAAGAAATAGGCTTGAATTGAATAGAAAAACAATAGTACTTTGCATTAATTCATGAGGAACAGCAGGGCTCCACACCTTAATCTATGGTGTGTAGAAACTCTACCGTTGAAAATACATAAGTGATGAAGGTCCAGGCATGGCCGAATGGCCAGCCCCCTAAACGTGATCAAAGGATCAAAAGATAATCCAAATATGTCAATACAATAGTAAAAAGTCCTATTTATACTAAACTAGTTACTAGGGTTTACAGAAATGAGTAAATGATGCAGAAATCCACTTCCGGGCCCACTTGGTGTGTGCTTGGACTGAGCATTGAAGCTTTCACGTGTAGAGGTCTTCCTTGGAGTTAAACGCCAGTTTGTAACCTGTTTCTGGCGTTTAACTCTGCTTTGCAACCTGTTTCTGGCGTTTAACTCCAGAATAGGGCAGAAAGCTGGCGTTGAACGCCAGTTTGCGTCGTCTAAACTCGGGAAAAGTATGGGCTATTATATATTTCTGGAAAGCCCTGGATCTACTTTCTAACGCAATTGAGAGCTCGCCATTTGGACTTCTGTAGCTCCAGAAAATCTACTTTGAGTGCAGGGAGGTCAGAATCCAACAGCATCTGCAGTCCTTCTTCAACCTCTGAATCTGATTTTTGCTCAAGTCCCTCAATTTCAGCCAGAAATTACCTGAAATCACAGAAAAACACAAAAACTCATAGTAAAGTCTATAAATGTGATTTTTATTTAAAAACTAATAAAAATATACTAAAAACTAACTAAATCATACTAAAAACTATGTAAAAACAATGCCAAAAAGCGTATAAATTATCCACTCATCACAACACCAAAATTAAATTGTTGCTTGTCCCCAAGCAACTGAAAATCAAATAGGATAAAAAGAAGAGAATATACTATAAATTCCAAAATATCAATGAAACTTAGCTCCAATCAGATGAGTGGGACTAGTAGCTTTTTGCCTCTTGAATAGTTTTGGCATTTCACTTTATCCATTGAAGTTCAGAGTAATTGGCATCTAGAGGAACTTAGAATTTAGATAGTGTTATTGATACTCCTAGTTCAGTATGTTGATTCTTGAACACAACTACTTTATGAGTCTTGCCCGTGGCTCTAAGCACTCTGTTTTCCAGTATTACCACCGGATACATACATGCCACAGACACATAACTAGGTGAACCTTTTCAGATTGTGACTCAGCTTTGCTAAAGTCCCCAATTAGAGGTGTCCAGGGTTCTTAAGCACACTCTTTTTTTGCTTTGGACCTTGACTTTAACCGCTCAGTCTCAAGTTTTCACTTGACACATTCACGCCACAAGCACATGGTTAGGGACAGCTTGGTTTAGCCGCTTAGGCCAGGATTTTATTCCTTTAGGCCCTCCTATCCACTGATACTCAAAGCCTTGGATCCTTTTTATTACCCTTGCCTTTTGGTTTTAAGGGCTATTGGCTTTTTGCTCTTGCCTTTTGATTTAAAGAGGTTTTGGCTTTTTCTACTTGCTTCTTCTTTTTCTTTCTTTTTTTCGCCATTTTTCTTTTCTCTTTTTTTTTTCTGCAAGCTTTTGTATTCACTACTTTTTCTTGCTTCAAGAATCAATTTTATGATTTTTCAGATTATCAATAACATTTTTCCTTTTTCATCATTCTTTCAAGAGCCAACATATTTAACATTCATAAACCACAATATCAAAAGACATATGCACTATTCAAGCATTCATTCAGAAAACAAAAAGTATTGTCACCACATCAAAATAATTAAACTAGTTTCAAGGATGAATTCGAAACCATGTACTTCTTGTTCTTTTGTTTTTAGAACATTTTTCAATTAAGAGAGGTGATGGATTCATAGGACATTCATAGCTTTAAGACATAGACACTTAAACACTAATGATCATATAGTAAAGACACAAACATAAATAAAACATAAAGCATAGTAAACGAAAAACAGAAGAATAAGAACAAGGAGATTAAGGAACGGGTCCACCTTAGTGAGGGTGGCGTCTTCCTCTTCTTGAAGAACCAATGGTGCTCTTGAGCTCCTCTATGTCTCTTCCTTGTCTTTGTTGCTCCTCTCTCATAGCTCTTTGATCTTCTCTAATCTCATGGAGGATGATGGAGTGCTCTTGGTGCTCCATCCTTAGTTGTCCCATGTTGGAGCTTAATTCTCCTAGGAAAGTGTTAATTTGCTCCCAATAGTTTTGTGGAGGGAAGTGTATCCCTTGAGGCATCTCAGGGATTTCATGGTGAGGAATTTCCTCATGCTCTTGTTGAGGTCCATGATCTCTTGTTTGCTCTATCCTTTTCTTAGTGATGGGCTTATCCTCATCAATGAGGATGTCTCCCTCTATGTCAACTCCGCCGAATTGCAAAGGTGGCATATGAGGTGAGGAAAGGCTAACCTTGCCAAAGTGGAAGACTTGTCAGCCACCTTATAGAGTTCTTGAGGTATAATCTCATGAACTTCCACTTCCTCCCCAATCATGATACTATGGATCATGATGGCCCGGTCTATAATAACTTCAGACCGGTTGCTAGTAGGAATGATTGAGCGTTGAATGAACTCCAACCATCCTCTAGCTACAGGCTTAAGGTCCAGTCTTCTCAATTGAACCGGCTTGCCTCTTGAGTCAACTTTCCATTGAGCTCCTTCCATACATATGTCCATGAAGACTTGGTCCAACCTTTGATCAAAGTTGACCCTTCTAGTGTAGGGGCGTGCATTTTCTTGCATCATTGGCAAGTTGAACCCCAACCTTATATTTTCCGGACTGAAATCTAAATATTTCCCCCGAACCATGGAAAGCCAATTCTTTGGATTCGGGTTCACACTTTGATTATGGTTCCTAGTGATCCATGCATTTTCATAGAACTCTTGAACCATTAAGATCCCGATTTGTTGAATAGGATTAGAGAGAACTTCCCATCCTCTTCTTCTAATCTCTTGTCGGATCTCCGGATATTCGCTCTTTTTGAGCTTGAAAGGAACCTCAGGGATCACTTTCTTCTTGGCCACAACTTCATAGAAGTGGTCTTGATGGACCTTTGAGATGAATCTCTTCATCTCCCATGACTCAGAGGTGGAAGCAATTGCCTTCCCTTTCCTCTTTCTTGAGGTTTCTCTGGCCTTAGGTGCCATTAATGGTTATGGAAAAACAAAAAGTAATGCTTTTACCACACCAAATTTAAAATGTTTGCTCGTCCCCGAGCAAAAGAAGAAAGAAAGAAGGAGAAGAGGAAGAAAAATGGAGGAGAGGGAGAGAGGTGTGTATTCGGCCAAGGGGAAGAAGAAAGGGTTGTGTTGGGTGAAAAAGAAGAAGGAATGAGGGGTTTATATAGCAGTGGGGGAAGGTTTAGGGTTCGACCATTAGGGTTGGGTTTGGGAGGGAAAAGAGTTTGAATTTTGGAGGTAGGTGGGGTTTTTTTGGGGAAGAGAGGAGGGATGTGAGTGGTGAAGAGGTGATGGGGAAGAGTGATTGAGGTGATTGGTGAAGGGTATTTGGGGAAGAGGGTTATGAAGAGGTGTGAGGAGAGAGAATTAGGGTAGGTGGGGATCCTGTGGGGTCCATAGATCCAGTGGGGTCAAGGACTTAACATTCCTGCTCCAATTAGGCGTGTAAAAAGCCCTTTGTATGCAATACTGGCGTTTAACGCCAGATTGCTGCCTGTTTCTGGCGTTAAACGCCCAAATGTAGCCTGTTTCTGGCGTTTAACGCCAGATTGATGCTTGTTTCTGGCGTTAAACGCCAGACAGATGCTTGTTTCTGGCGTTTAAACGCCAGAGTGCTCTTCCTCCAGGGTGTGCTATTTCTTCTGCTGTTTTTTTATTCTGTTTTTAATTTTTCAGTAGTTTTTGTGACTCCACATGATCATCAACCTAAAAAAACATAAAATAACAATAGAAAATAAATAGATATAGTTAAATAACATTGGGTTGCCTCCCAACAAGCGCTTCTTTAATGTCAATAGCTTGATAGTGAGCTCTCATGGAGCCTCGCAGATAATCAGAGCATTGTTGGGACCTCCCAACACTAAACTTAGAGTTTGACTGTGGGGGCTTTGGTTGACTCTGCAGTGAGAGAAGCTTTTCATGCTTACTCTCCATGGTTACAGTAGGAGATCCTTGTGTGTTAAACACAAGGTTGTCCTTATTCAGTTGAAGGACCAACTCTCCTCTGTCCACATCAATCATTGCTTTTGCTGTGGCTAGGAAGGGTCTTCCAAGGATGATGGATTCATCCTCATCCAGTGACGGACCCATAAAATTACCCTAAACCCTTAAATAAAATTTGTTAAATATTATTAATTATATGGAGATATAAAAATTAAAAAGAGTTAGGGAATATTTTTATTCTTAAAATACTATTTATTATATATAATTTATAAATTTTTTTTTTATTTCTAAAATTTAAAATTAAAATATTTTAATTAAAATATAGATAACTTATTATCCTAACTAATCTTTTTATACACATTTAATAATAAAAGACTGAATTAACTAGCATATTAGCGCATAATAATACATTAGTATTTATAATTTGAAATTAGAATTATATATAAATATTAGAAAAATTAAATCTTTATATGAAAAGTATGTTTATATAAAATAATAAAAACATAATTTTTATAATTTTTTTATTTTTTTAAATAATTAAATTTGTTATATATTTTTTAATTTAATTTTGATATAATGTTAGATAAAATATTTTATGTATCTGTTTAATTATATATTATAATTAAAATATTTTTTATCATTATTTTTAAAAATAAAAAATATATTCTAAATTAGTAAATTAATCAGTTCATTTTAAAATTTTATATGCAACATAGGTACATATAATAGAACAAAAGATAAAAACTAAGTAATAAAGATGAATAAATCGAGAATAAAATAAAATATATAAAGTCACGAAAAAAATAAAATATTAGATTGATACCTAAACTATAATTGTTTGAATTAAAAATTGTAATTGAAAATATCAAAAAAAAAATAATAAAATTGAAAGATACATAGAGTCATGGAGAGCTATATAAAAAAAATTG
This sequence comes from Arachis hypogaea, assembly GCF_003086295.3. Lineage (NCBI taxonomy): Eukaryota > Viridiplantae > Streptophyta > Magnoliopsida > Fabales > Fabaceae > Arachis > Arachis hypogaea. The sequence goes on from NC_092046.1 coordinate 134,702,913, forward strand.
GAGAATTTAAAATTTACTTTTTGATGAAGAGAAGATGACCATTAGACAAGGAATAGAAAAAGAATGTTGAAAATATAAAAATAAGAAGAGGGTTTAAGAGAATAAAGAATTGACGGTACAATAATTAAATTTGATTAGGTTAAATAATAGTCAAAATGATAAAAAAAATAAAAAAATAAAAAAATAAATTTAAAACTTTAGCTAATTGAATTTATTTTATTTGTAGTGGGGTCATTTAAAATTTGAAGTGGGGGCATATTATATATAACTATATCTTTTAAAACAAAAATTAAAAACATCATGGGGGCAAGTGCCCCCTCATTTGTATGCTTAGGTCCGTCCCTGTCCTCATCCTTCCCAGTGTCTAGGATTATGAAATCAGTAGGGATGTAAAAGCCTTCAACCTTTACTAATACGTCCTCTACTTGTCCATAAGCCATTTTCATGGATTTGTCTGCCATCTCTAATGAGATTCTGGCAGCTTGCACCTCAAAGATCCCAAGTTTCTCCATTACAGAGAGTGGCATTAAGTTTATTCCTCACCCCAGGTCACACAGAGCCTTCTCAAAGGTCATGGTGCCTATGTTATAGGGAATTAGGAATTTACCAGGATCCTTATTCTTTTGAGGTAACGGATGCCTATCCAATGCATTCAGTTCATTGGTGAGCAAGGGAGGTTCATCTTCCCAAGTCTCATTACCAAATAATTTGGTATTCAGCTTCATGATTGCACCAAGGTATTTAGCAACTTGCTCTTCAGTTATGTCTTCATCCTCTTCAGAGGATGAATACTCATCAGAGCTCATGAAGGGTAAAAGGAGGTTCAATGGAATCTTTATGGTCTCTAGATGAGCCTCAGATTCCTTTGGTTCCTCAAAGGGAAACTCCTTATTGGTCACTGAGTGTTCCAGGAGGTCTTCCTCACTAGGATTCACGTCCTCCTCCTCCTCTCTGGGTTCGGCCACACCAAGTAAGGTAATGGCCTTGCACTCTCTTTTTGGGTTCTCTTCTGTATTGCTTGGGAGAGTACTAGGAGGAGTTTCAGTGACTCTTTTACTCAGCTGGCCCACTTGTGCCTCCAAATTTCTAATGGAGGAATTTGTTTCATTCATGAAACTTAGAGTGGCCTTAGATAGATCAAAGACTATATTTGCTAAGCTAGATGGATTCTGCTCAGAATTCTCTGTCTATTGCTGAGTGGATGATGGAAAAGGCTTGCTATTGCTAAACCTGTTTCTTCCACCATTATTAAAGCCTTGTTGAGGCTTTTGGTGATTCTTCCATGAGAAATTTGGATGATTTCTCCATGAGGTATTATAGGTGTTTCTATAGGGTTCACCCATGTAATTCACCTCTGCTATTGCAGGGTTCTCAGGATCATAAGCTTCTTCTTCAGAAGATGCCTGTTTAGTACTGTTGGATGCAGCTTGCAATCCATTCAGACTCTGAGAAATCATATTGACTTGCTGGGTCAATATTTTGTTCTGAGCCAATATGGCATTCAGAGCATCAATTTCAAGAACTCCCTTCCTCTGAGGCGTCCCATTACTCACAGGATTCCTTTCAGAAGTGTACATGAACTGGTTATTTACAACCATATCAATGAGTTTCTGAGCTTCTGCAGGCGTTTTCTTTAGGTGAATGGATCCACCTGCAGAATGGTCCAATGACATCTTTGATAGTTCAGACAGACCATCATAGAATATATCCAGGATGGTCCATTCTGAAAGCATGTCAGAAGGACACTTTTTGGTCAGTTGCTTGTATCTCTCCCAAGCTTCATAGAGGGATTCACCTTCTTTCTGTTTGAAGGTTTGAACATCCACTCTAAGCTTGCTAAGCTTTTGAGGAGGAAAGAACTTGGCTAAGAAAGCCGTGACCAGCTTATCCCAAGAGTTCAGGCTATCTTTATGTTGAGAGTCCAACCATATTCTAGCTCTGTCTCTTACAGTAAATGGGAAAAGCATAAGCCTGTAGACCTCGGGATCAACCCCATTGGTCTTAACAGTATCACAGATCTGCAAGAATTCAGTTAAGAACTGAAAAGGATCTTCTGATGGAAGTCCATGAAACTTGTAGTTCTGTTGCATCAGAGAAACTAATTGAGGCTTTAGCTCAAAATTGTTTGCTCCAATGGCAGGGATTGAGATGCTTCTTCCATGTAAATTAGAATTTGGTGCAATAAAGTCACCAAGCATCTTCCTTGCATTGTTGTTGGGTTCGGCCATGTCTCCTCCTTTTTCGAAAATTTCTGTCAGATTTTCTCCAGAGAGTTGTGCTTTAGCTTCCCTTAGCTTCATCTTCAGAGTCCTTTCAGGTTCAGAATCAGCTTTGACAAGAATGTTCTTATCCTTGTTCCTGCTCATATGAAAAAGAAGAGAACACAAAAGAAAATATGGAATCCTCTATGTCACAGTATAGAGATTCCTTATGTAAGTATAAGAAGAAAAGAATATAAGAAGGAAAAGATAAGAATCCAAACACAGAGGGGAAGAGTGGGTTCGAATTCTTGAGTGGGAGGAAAGTGTTAGTAGATGAATAAATAATTAGAAGGAGATGAGAGAGGGAAGAATTCGAAAATTAAATAAAATAAAATAAAAATATTTTTGTTTTTAATTTAAAATTAAGGTTAGAAAAAAATGAAATTAAATTAAATTAAAATTTAAAACAATTAGTTAATTAAAAAGGAATTTTGAAAAAGAGGAAGGTGATTTTCGAAAATTAGAGAGAGAATTAGTTAGGTAGTTTTGAAAAAGATATGATTGGAATAGTAAACTTTTAAATCAAACAAAAAGTCAAGTAGTTAATTGAAAAAGATTTGAAAATCAATTTTTGAAAAGATAAGAAGTTAGAAAATATTTTGAAATTGATTTTGAAAAAGATGTGATTGAAACTTATTTTGAAAAAGATTAAAAAAGAGAAATTAAAAAGATTTGATTTTTGAAAATTAAAGTTGATTACTTGACTAACAAGAAACAAAAAGATATTATTTTAAAATTTAAAAATTGAACCTTTCTTAATAGGCAAGTGACAAACTTAAAAATTTTTGAATCAATCACATTGATTGTTAGCATTAATTTTGAAAATATGAAATGCAAATAAGAAAAAGATTTTGAAAATCAAAGTTTAAAATTTTCGAAAATATGAAAGAAAAAAATGAAAAAGATTTGATTTTTGAAAAAGATTTGAAAAAGATAGAATTTTTAAATTGAAAATTTGATTTGACTCATAAGAAACAATTAAATTTAAAATTTTTTGAAAAAGTCAACTCAAATTTTCGAGTTTTATGAGAAAAAAAGGGAAAGATATTTTTTTATTTTTGAATTTTTAATGATGAAAGAGAAAAACAACCAAAAGACTCAAAACATGAAAATTATGAATCAAAACACATGATGCATGTAAGAACACTTTGAATGTCAAGATAAACACCAAGAACACTTTGAATGTCCAGATGAACACTAAGAACTTATTTTTGAAAATTTTTAAGAAAAGAAAAACATGCAAGACACCAAACCTAAAAAATTTTTATTCTTTAGACACTAATAATTCAAGAATGCATGTGAAAAACAAGAAAAGACACAAAATATAAAAATGCAAAGATCAAACAAAGAAGATCATCAAGAACAACTTGAAGATCATGAAGAACAAGAAAGAAACTCAATGCATGTGTTCTTCGAAAATTTAAAGAAAAATAAAAAATATGCGATTGACACCAAACTTAAAAATTGACACTAGACTCAAACAAGAAACACAATATATTTTTTGGTTTTTATGATTTGATTAATTTTTTGGATTTTTTTTCGAAAATTAATTGGAAAAAGGATTTCAAAATTTTTAATGAGAATTCCAGGAATTATGCAATGTTAGTCTAAAGCTTCGGTCCAGGAATTAGACATGGCTCACTAGCCAGCCAAGCTTTCAGTGAAAGCTCCGGTCCAAAACACTAGACATGGCCAATGGCCAGCCAAGCTTCAGCAGATACAAATCAGGCATATAACAGCTGAATTGATGAGAGTCCACGGACTCTTGTGATGATAAGTTGAAATCTCGGTCCAAAAGATTAGACATGGCTTCACAGCCAGCGAGACTTCAACAGATCATCATGAAACTCTAGAATTCATTCTTAAAAATTTTGAAGCCATAGAATAATTTATATTATTTTTTTTCGAAAATACTTTTGAAAATAAAAAATAAAAAGAATAAAAACAAAAAGCTTAAAATTAAAATAAAAGTACCTAATCTGAGCAACAAGATGAACCGTCAGTTGTCCAAACTCAAACAATCCCCGACAACGGCGCCAAAAACTTGGTGTGGCAAAATCATGTTCGTTCATTCCTTGGTAACGGCACTAAAAACTTAATATGCACGTTCATAATCTTAGCTCTTTGTCACAACTTCGCACAACTAACCAGCAAGTGCACTGGGTCGTCCAAGTAATAAACCTTACGTGAGTAAGGGTCGATCCCACGGAGATTGTCAGCTTGAAGCAAGCTATGGTCACCTTGTAAATCTCAGTCAGGCGGATTCAATTGGTTATGGAGATTTAATAATTAAAAGATAAATAAAACGTAAAATAAAGATAGAGATACTTATGTAATTCATTGGTGAGAATTTCAGATAAGCGTATAGAGATGCTTTTGTTCCTTCTGAATCTCTGCTTTCCTGCTGTCTTCATCCAATCATTCCTACTCATTTCCATGGCAAGCTTTATGTTGGGCATCACCGTTGTCAATGGCTACATCCCGTCCTCTCAGTGAAAATGGTCCAAAATGCGCTGTCACCGCACGGCTAATTATCTGTCGGTTCTCGATCATACTGGAATAGGATTCAGTAATCCTTTTGCGTCTGTCACTACGCCCAGCACTCGTGAGTTTGAAGCTCGTCATAGCCATCCCTTCCCAGATCCTACTCGGAATACCACAGACAAGGTTTATACTTTCTGGATCTCAAGAATGGCTGCCAATAATTCTAGTCTATACCACGAAGACTCTGATCGTAGATCAGGAGGCTAAGAGATACACATTCAAGCTTGTTTACATGTAGAACGGAAGTGTTTGTCAGGCACGCGTTCATAAGTGAGAATGATGATGAGCGTCACATAATCATCACATTCATCATGTTCTTGTGTGCGAATGAATATCTTAGAGAAGAAATAGGCTTGAATTGAAAAGAAAAACAATAGTACTTTGCATTAATTCATGAGGAACAGCAGGGCTCCACACCTTAATCTCTGGTGTGTAGAAACTCTACCGTTGAAAATACATAAGTGATGAAGGTCCAGGCATAGCCGAATGGCCAGCCCCCTAAACATGATCAAAGGATCAAAAGATAATCCAAAGATGTCAATACAATAGTAAAAAGTCCTATTTATACTAAACTAGTTACTAGGGTTTACAGAAATGAGTAAATGATGCAGAAATCCACTTCCGGGCCCACTTGATGTGTGCTTGGACTGAGCATTGAAGCTTTCACGTGTAGAGGTCTTCCTTGGAGTTAAACGCCAGTTTGTAACCTGTTTCTGGCGTTTAACTCCAGAATAGGGCAGAAAGCTGGCGTTGAACGCCAGTTTGCGTCATCTAAACTCGGGAAAAGTATGGACTATTATATATTTCTGGAAAGCCTTGGATGTCTACTTTCCAACGCAATTGAGAGCGCACCATTTGGATATCTGTAGCTCCAGAAAATCCACTTTGAGTGCAGGGAGGTCAGAATCCAACAGCATCTGCAGTCCTTCTTCAACATCTGAATCTGATTTTTGCTCAAGTCCCTCAATTTCAGCCAGAAATTACCTGAAATCACAGAAAAACACACAAACTCATAGTAAAGTCCATAAATGTGATTTTTATTTAAAAACTAATAAAAATATACTAAAAACTAACTAAATCATACTAAAAACTATGTAAAAACAATGCCAAAAAACGTATAAATTATCCGCTCATCAACCCGTCTGTTCGACCAGTAACACAGAAAAAGAGGGATCTCGGTCATGACCGAAAACAAGCCTCCCTAGAAGAAACCAAGAAGCTCATCAACGCGGGCTTCATTCGAGAAATCAGATTCACAACATGGCTGGCGAATGTCGTCATGGTTAAAAAACATAACGGTAAATGGTGCATGTGTGTTGATTTCACCGATCTCAACAAAGCGTGCCCCAAATATTCCTACCCTTTGTCCTCTATTGATTGTTTAGTTGATAATGCCTCTGGTTTTGAAAAACTCAGCTTTATGGATGCATATTCTGGTTATAACCAGATCCAAATGCATCCATCCGATCAAAATAAGACAGCCTTTATTACTGAATATGGAAACTATTGTTATAAAGTCATGCCATTTGGCCTTAAGAATGTAGGTGCGACATATCAACGTCTAATGGACAAAGTCTTTGCCAAACAAATCGGCAGGAACACTGAGGTCTATGTCGATGATATGGTCGCCAAGACAAAGATCGGCAAAAATCACCTCGATGACCTCACAGAAATCTTCGGACAGCTAAGAAAATACAACATGCGGTTAAATCCCGAAAAGTGCGCATTTAGTGTTCAGAGCGGAAAATTTCTCGGCTTCTTGCTCACTAGCCGAAGTATTGAGGCCAACCCAGAAAAATGCCGAGCTATTTTAGACATGACAAGTCCACACACTATCAAAGAAGTCCAACGGTTAACTGGGAGACTTGCTGCACTCTCTAGATTCTTACATTGCCTAGCTTCTAAATCTTTATATTTTTTTCAAACTTTAAAAAAGAAAAAGGCTTTCCAATGGACTGATGACTGTGAACAATCATTCACAAGCATCAAAGAAACTATTTTAAAACCACCAATTTTACAAACCCCCTTACAAGGGGAACCATTATTCTTATATTTATCAGTCACTAACTGGGCTATAAGCTCCGCTCTTGTTGCAGAAAGGGAAAAGAAACAGTTCCCGATCTATTTTACCAGCAAAACATTACAGAATGCCGAGCTTCGATATCCGAGCATCGAGAAACTTGCCCTAGCCCTTGTCTTCTCAGCTAGAAGACTCCAACCCTATTTTCAGAGCCATGAAATCCATGTCCGGACAGATCATCCTTTGTGACAAGTCCTTCAAAAACCTGAGCTGGCTGGCCGACTAGTCAAATGGTCGGTGGAGCTATCAAAATTTGACATCAAGTACGAAGGCCGAGCATCCATCAAATCCCAGTTTTTGGCCGACTTTATCGCCGAATTCTCGGTACCATGTACAGCTGAAGACTCCATCGAATGGTCTTTATACGTTGATGGGTCCTCAAACCCACAAGGGTGTGGAGCAGGTATCATTCTTGATGATAGCCACGACAACGTCATCGAACATTCCCTCAATTTTTTCTTTAAAGCAAGCAACAATCAAAGTGAGTATGAAGCGCTAATTGCTGGCTTTAGACTCGCTGCAGACCTAAAAATCACCGAACTTAAGGTATATTGCGACTCCTTACTCATCGTCCAGCTGATAAACAACTTATACCAAGTAAAGGAGCATCTGCTTTCTAAATACCTGGATATCGTACAAAATTTACTTTCAAATTTTTCTAAATATGATATACAGCACATACCAAGGGAGAGTAATGGCCAAGCTGACATTCTGTCTAAGCTCGCCAGCACTCAACCTAATGGGTCATCACTTTATCAGTCAACACTGCCCAAGCCAAGCATTGAACTACCACAAATCTTAAGTGTAACACAGGAAGCAGATTGGAGATCTCCATACATACAGTATCTCCAGACAGGGATCTTGCCAGGCGACGTCGAAAATACTCGACACTTCCACCGACAAGCCTCCTTTTTTACAATTTATAATAATTCCCTATATAGACGAGGATTCTCTCGTCCATTACTTAAATGTCTTTGCAGAACAGAAGCCGACCTCGCACTTACTGAGGCACATGAAGGGATCTGTGGTACACACCTCAGAGCCCGAAGTCTGTCTTCAAAAATCCTTAGAGCTGGACTATATTGGCCGACGATACGACAGGATTGCCAAGCAAAGGTTAAAAGCTGTAACAACTGCCAGAAACACAGTCCGATCACACACCTCCCGGCCGAACTCCTACACTGTTCCGAGGTAAGTTGGCCGTTCCACCAATGGGGCATATATATACTTGGCCCTTTCCCCACAGCAGCAGGTCAGTTAAAATTCCTTGTGGTAGCAATTGATTATTTTTCCAAATGGATAGAGGCATAACCTCTAGCCAAGATTACATCACAACAAATGCTTTCCTTTGTTTGGAAATATATTATTTGTCGATTCGGCATTCCCCAGCACATTATCACAGATAATGGTCGCCAGTTTGCCGATAAAAAATTCACATCTTTCTTGCAGAACTTGAAAATCAAACAACACTTCTCATCAGTAGAGCACCCACAAACGAATGGGTTAGCTGAAGCCACAAATAAAGTAATTTTACATGCTCTAAGAAAAAAATTGGATGATGCAAAAGGCCTCTGGGCCAAGCTTATTCCAGAGATCATATGGGGATACAACACAACAATTCACTCAACCACAAAAGAGACACCCTTCCGTTTAGTCTACGGTTCAGATGCAATGATTCCAGTGGAGATCTCCCAATCCTCACTACGAACTGCATTGGCCGACCAAACTACACAAGACATAGCTCGGCAATCCGAGCTTGACCTCATTGAAGAACTCAGATCGTCCACAGCAGTCAAACATTTATCCATGCAATAGCACATTGCCCGAAGATATAACTAAAGAACTCATCCAAGGTCCTTCCGTGTAAATGACCTTGTGTTCAGGAAAACAGAACAAGCTAGGAAACCATCATCACATGGCAAACTAGCAGCTAATTGGGAGGGCCCTTACCGAGTCACAGAAGTAATCGGCAATGGAGCCTACCGACTACAAAACCTAGAGGGTAAAGATCTCTCTAACACTTGGAATGTATCTTCCTTAAAGTTATATTGCAGTTAATACCAGGGACATGCTAGTACTCTTTTTTTTACTACCAAGATTTTTTCCACAAGGGTTTTGCTTGGAGAGGTTTTAACAAGGCTAGCCTACCTGGGCCTTTTGAAATCAAGGGTTCTTCAATAAATAAATTTCTTATTTTACCAAATCATTATTTTCTTCATTTCATAGTTCCACTTCATCTATAAAAATATAATGCCGACCTATACTATCATTCCGACCATTAGGATACTATCAACACCGATCATCTACTAAAATCCGATCACTCGGGTACAATCAGTCATTCCGACTGCCAACCTTAAAACGGAATCCGATCACTCGGACATAATCAGTCAATCCGACTGCGGACCTTAAAACGGAACCCAATCACTCGGATACAATCAATGAATCCGATTGCCGACCTTAAAACGGAAATTCAATCAGACAAATATCCGACCTAACTCGGAATCCGATCATTCAACATATCCGATCTAACTTAGAGTCCGATCATTAAACATACCCGATCTAAATCGGAATCCAATCATTCTATCATACAAACATCCGATCTAAATCCGATCATTCAATCAAACAAATGACCGATCTAACTCGGAACCCAGTCATTCAGAATTTACCAATTAATCCATCAAATATCTGATCTTAGTCAGAAACAAAACACTATGATACTATCATAGCCGATTATAATCCAAACCCTACTATTCCGATAGCCGATCTTATTCACAAGCATTGCTGATCACTAAAACACAATACAGTTATTATCATGCCTATGAATCGGCATTCCAAACTTGGCCTACTCAGCCTTTCTATTTTTTCTCAATCAAATTAATGGCATTTCACCAAAAATAAAATAGTCAATCATACACATACCTGCATATATTGGTCGATGACAACATCACCAACCTCACCAGCCAAAGTAACATCGGCTGGTCCTTGACAAACCTCATCTGTTACAGCCATATATGGAAATCTTTCCCCCACAAAGATGACCCATCACTCTGCTCGGCCACGTTATGCAACTTCTTCTGATTCTCATAAAATAAGTTCGGCTCACCTGCTGGAACCTCGTCTCGAAAATCCTCGGACTCATCAGATAAGTCCACCAAATCATGCTTCCTCTTCTTCACCACAACCTTTCTCCTACCTAGCTTAGGCTGGTTAACTTCGCCCACCCCCGCCGCCTTGTCAACCTTAGACGAGGAACCTTCTTTGTCCAAATTTTTACTTTTTACCCTTGACCTCAAAGTCGCCGCAGACACTCCCGGATATTTCCCACCTGAAAAACAAACAGTTACAAAACAAATTGACCTTACTAAAAACAAAAATATCCAAACCCTCACCTAAATAGTCTATAACGGCTTCCCTATTATCCTCCCACTGAAGCAAATCAAACAGCGAAATAAGCTCTTTCCGATCAACAGCCTCGGTTAGATATTCTATGATACACTCATTCCGTGCATTTATAATCTCTAGGCCCAAAATACTCTGCGGCTCCGAACACCACCAGACCGGAAACTTCTCCCCAAAATGCTCGTCCATATAAAAAGGAAACTTCCCCTCAGAATTCTTAACCTTTAGATACATTTCCTTGAAATTTTTGAAAGAGGATTTGTACAGTTTGAACACACCAAAACGAGGAGAACTATTCAAATTCACCCAACCCCCCTTCCAAACCCCTTTTAGCCTGAAATAATGAAAAGAACAACTGCAGCGTTGGTTCCTCTTCCAAAAAATCTATAAGAAACTCAAAAGCTCGAAGAAACGCCCATCCATTAGGATGTAGTTGGGAAGGTGCACAATTTAGCTGCCTTAACACCTGACACTCGAAATCAATAAATGGAAGTCTCACCATCAACTCTTCCAAAACACTCTATACATATAAAAAAACTCAAAACCCTCCCCTCTGTGAAAAACCCTATCACCTGAAGAGCAGGGAAGCAACTCCAACCGAACCCCTGCACCCACCCTAACAATCTTACTACTATCAATATGCTTCACATCATCTTCATCCAAAAACAGAGAAACACGATTCTTCACGTCCTCGTTAACCCAGTCATAGGACCAATCAATCTTCTCTTTTTTCTTCTTTTCAAACCCCATCAAAAACCAACAACAGATAGAAGAAGATGAAGAAAAAAATAAACAAATACAGGAGGAAGAACAGAGGAGTTAGCACATACCTCTCTTACTCATTCTTTGCTCCCAAATGCCTCTGATAAACAAAAAATAAAAGAAAGCCCAAGTGAAACCCCTCAAGACTCCCAAAGTGTTTTAATTAAACACACTTTACCCACATATTTTGATTCCACTACCTTCAGTCAAATCAGTTACATCAAAAACTATAAAACTGCATTGGAAACACGCACACTCTGCAACGTACATTAAATCATTTCTCTCTCATAATCATGACCATCTACACTCCCAATAACTGTTCAATAAAGCACCTTGAACTGGGGGCTACAAGGCATAACCACCCGCCGAACTATCCAGCAACCGACTTATACATTATTTAAAGCTCAACCTGCTTCATTAAACATATTCCCAGGCCAAGCTTGGAGGCTGTGATCCGGCCGTTATAAATCTAACATCATAAATCGGCTTACTCATTCATAACTCGACATTATTCACGTTATTATTCAGAAAGCTGGCGTTATAGTTCGGCATTACAATCATTAATCGGCAATTAACGTCATTAATCGGCCACTTACGTTACAATTCAACTCAACGGACTGTTTTTAATTATGAAACGTCCAACCTGACATCTCACCCTTATTATTGCTCTTTAATACAAGCAATAAATAGAAAGCGTAACCGACTGGCACATAGCCTCCCATAAAAGGTATGATTTCCCATCCTAAAAGGATACAATTTTTTAATTCTCAATACTAACTTAAGCTTCGGAGTGCCTTTGCAGGTACACTCCCCCCCCCCCCCGGGTTTCTTGCTCAAAGCTCTACGCGATTGGACACCCTCTTGGAGTAAAGCTTGGATTGTCATAAGGTTTATAGGTCGGCACCGAAGATAATAACTCAGCGTCGACTCCCAGAGACGGAGTTCTCCCCCCAGGTATCCATACAAGAACACAGGTACATTAAAAAAAAAAGAGGTTTCTGAATTCAGAAATGCAGAAACCACTACCAGTCTTTCTCTCTCTCTCTCTCTCTCTCTCTCTCTCTCTCTCTCTCTCTCTCTCTCTCTCTCTCTCTCTCTCTCTCTCTCTCTCTCTCTCTCTCCCTCCCTCCCTTTTCACTCTTGTAGACTCAAAGCTCTTCCATCTCAACTCTTCCTTGAAAACCTAGCCTCTATCGCGCTGCTGTTCGTCTCACCGTCGTTGCCTCATTCGTCGTGGTCATTCGCCAATCCACCTGGTTCGTTATGCTCGAGATGAAGGCGCTCCCCTCGTTTGCCCACGCCAGCGTCTCCAAGTCCTGCTTTGCAGCTCGTGGCCTGTCGTCCGTCCGTCGTGTTTGTCAGCAGTGTTAGGCTTAGTTTGATAAAGTTTTCCCTTTCAAAAGTAGCTTATAAAAGCTAATTTTAAAAATATTGCTTCTTAAAAGTTGTAGCATTTATATTTGATAAATCAAATTAAAAATAGTTTTCAATAAACATAAGCAACAACAATTGCGTTTAGTAAAATAGCTTTTAAAAAATTTAAAAATACTAAAATAAACATAAATGTAAGTATTAAATTTGAAAATTAGTTAACATAGGAGGTTATATTAGATTTTTAAATTTTGAAAAGCACAAGTCAACTTTGAAAAGCTCTTTCGTAGGTGCTTTTAAAAGTAGCTCGATCTTTTAAAAGCTGCAAACACAAGCATATGTTTTTTTATTTACCAAATACAAAATAAGAAGCTTGAGCTTTTAAAAAGCGCAAACACCTCTTCGAAAAGATTTACCAAACCAAGCCTTCGTCGCCAGCTTCCCGTCGACCGCAGCTCTTCCTCAGCTACAAAAAAAAGCATAAAAATCCAGTTTTAAAAACTTATGTTTCATAATGTTAGAATTCAATTTGTCAATTGAGAATTGATTAATCTTAGATACAAATTATGATAATTTAGATTATTCCTTGAATTTTTCATTGAGAGGAATAAATGATTCAAAATCCCTTTTAAGAAATAAAATTTTCGATCGAGATATAAATCAAAAGAGAATGGGATCTCTTAACTTCTAAAGGGTCGGTAGAACAAATCACACATTTACCACTAAATTATACCCACTACTACTACAATACTATTATTACACATAATTAGACCTTTTGTCAAACTGACGTGTCGTAAGGAAACCAACCCAACCAATCAATTAAAAAGAGGGGTAAATCTTTTTTTTTAATTCCAATAAATTAGAGTTATCTGAAATTCTTGGAATTAGTCTCTGAGCTTAGCCATCTGGCTGCAGCACAAAAAAAAAAAAACTCTACAAAAAGTAGAATGAGAACAAAAAAAGATATAGAATAAATATAAAAATATTATTCTAATATAAACATGAATAGAAATATAAACATAGAATGAAATTATTATGTTAATTCATTGAATTGAGTTTGTACGATCATAATATTTTGGTTGATATAATATTCTAAATTTAGATGATATTTTAAGGTTTATATTAGATTATAATTATGTTTTAGTGTGTTTAGTTATATTTTATTTATTATTTTATTATAAAATAATTATTCTGGTTGAACCATAATAAAACCATTAGACCAATAAACTAATGAATAGTAACTAAACGGTTCCATATCCGGTGTGATTTTCACAACCATGCCATTTTTACTTCACTCTCCTTAGAGAGTCAAACACGCCGTATTTGTTGGTTCTCCATGGTTTCTCCATTCTCTTATGTGCTAGCTGGAGCTCATCGCTGACTTGCCTCTCCTTCCTCCGCACCGCCAGTCTTTGCTCTCCTTCCTCCGTCTTTGCTCCTCAGTGCTGTGTGCTCCGCCCACTCTACATCCTCCAATTGCATCGTTTGTTTCCGCTCCGCTGCAGGCTGTACTCGTGCTTCCCCTCCACTCCAGGCTGAAGCTCCGAAGCTGCTTCGTCGCTTACTTCTGTAGGTGAGTTTTTTTCCAGTTATTATTTATTAATTTTTATGCTTAGTTTATTAGTTTTAATTTAGATTTAGATAAGTTGTTTATGTTAAGTTGATGCTAATTAGATAGATTGATGATTAGATTTACATATTAGATGATAGGTTCTGTGACTCTGAATCTGTTTAGATTATTGGGTTAGATGATTATTTATATCGCTTCTTTTAAGAAATATTTATGCTAGAAAAAGTCTAGGGGACCAGCAATTTTATTAAATTCTGGCCAGCATATAACCAGCAAAGAAAAGTGAGCCATTAGATGAAATCCTACACCAATCTCACACCATTAAAACCATCTTGATGGCTATTTGATGGCTACAAATTACAAAAATTGCTGGCCCCCTAGCATTCCTCTTTATGCTAATATGATCATATTGTTTGATTTTTTATTCCTTTTCCTTGATTCTTATTTCTAACTCATGGGCCTCAGTTGTTTGTTAAAAAGTTATGGAATTTACTGCAAGTTTTGTTAATGATGATAAGCCTGTCGTGAATTCATGTTATTGTTAAATCATACACTGGTGTGGATTTTCAAACCACAACTTACCGACAAGTATATCGAGTCGTATCAAGTAATAAACTCAGGTGAATGAATGTCGATCCCACGAAAATTAATGGACTAAGCAAGCAATTATTGATTAGCTATTCTAGTTAGACATATTGAAATGAGAGTTTTAAGAAATAACATAAAAGACAGTAAATTAAGAAAAGCGAGTGGTTGAGAAAATGACATGAGAATAGAGTTAAAGTTTTGGATATATTTAAATGTCACAGCCCAAAATGAGCCATGACTGGTGCTAAGGGAAATTATCCCCTAACAAGCCTAACAGATTCGAATATAAGGTAAACAAGAAGGTTACAAATGTTTTGAATAAATTTACACTTTCTAGAATAAATAATTTCATGTTTTAAATAAAAATAAAATAAATAAATATAAATGAATCCTACCTGTGACATATGGAGCGGATGACATCTAAGAACTTAACAAATAATAGATATCCATTGCAGATCATTACTCTCGAATAGAAAGGCTCACATAAGCAAGTATTTATTCCTGAAAAATAATTTTAGAAAAACGGAGTGAGTTTTGTAACCCAGTGACTAGACAGTACATCTATAAGTTACATGAGACCATATAAACATTATTATAACAATAATTTTAGTTAGAAAAATAATAATTTATATGAATAAGTGAATCAACAAGGGAGTTCTCACACAGAAATCAAATCAAAAGTCCACACTTGGGCGGCTTCACCTCTATGGGTAGCTCTTTCCTCTTGTGTGTCCTAACAAAATAACAGATCTAACGTGTGGCCTACAAGTTAGGCTAGCAACACCCCTATTAGTTGGAGTCTGAGTTAGATGCATCTAAATTAACGTCATAACCGCCGTTAACTACGGTTTTCTAATACGAGCCTTCGAAACCAATTCAAAACATATAATTTCAAATACAACAATTATTTTCTCTTTCGAATATATAAGGTATCGAATCAAATCAAATCAAATAATACTATCTCATCAGAAATCTTTTTCAATCATACTTTTTAAGAGATTTCAAATATATTTCACAATTTTTAAAGTAAGTGAGTACCAACAATTATTTCAATGCTTCAAAAACATATTTTCAAGTAAAATCAAACATTTTAGAATAATACAAAATTTCCTCAAAAATATATATAGTCTCATGTATAGTTCCGAAAGTATAAACTTCATAAAAACGAATTATTTAATTCTAAAAAATCAATTATTCTAATCCATTTGAAATTATTCAAAGCAAATATAGCTATAATTCAAAGATCATAATAGATATATGTCAAAATAATTATAAATGCACAATCAAACAACTATAAATATAAAGCCTACTCACAATATGGTCCTAAGGGACCGAAGAGGCCGAACCCGGAGTGCGAAATTAAAAGGTGAGAAAAGTTAAAGTAGAATGGAACGGAAGAGCACAGAATTTAGACCAAGGCAATGGCAACAACTTCAATTCTCACAACAGCGATAATGACCACAACACCAGGCAGTAATTTCAAATCGAATACAGAGACAAAGGAAGATAAAATTCTGGAAAATCCAAAACAGAACAAAGACAAAAATAAATCAAAACAAGAACAAGGTAGAGAAATGAAATGGTGGCAGAGATAAGGTGAAAATAGAACAGACTAAAGGAAGAAGCTAGACCAGAACAGTGGCAAAGTAGTGTTGCCGGTGAGTTTGGAAGCTCCGACGTGTTTTCTGGCGACGGTAGCGCCGTTCCTGGCGACTAGAGGCGCGGCGACGAGTCTCCCTCTCCCCCGGCGAGTTCTTCCTCCCCCCTCTGTTCGTGTATAGTCATCTCTCTCTCTCTCTCTCTCTCTCTCTCTCTCTCTCTCTCTCTCTCTCTCTTCCCGAAAACTCAACGGTGGCAGCGGCGGCACAGCAGTTCGGCGACGAGGTCTCCATCGGCAAAGACGGATCGGCGATGGGAAAAGCATGGCGGCAACGGATCTGACGATGATGAGACTGACCGCGTCCTTCTCAGCGACCGTGATAGCGGCACGACGAAACACTAACGGCAGCGACACTCCTCTAACTTCCTTCAACTCGCAGACTCCCTCTTTCTCTTGGGTTGACGTCGATGGCGACTTGGCAGCGACAGAACTTCGGTGTCGAGGCATGGAGGCAGCAGCCCTTTCTGCCATTCTCTCTTTTTTTCTGTATGGGTGTATTTGTGTATGGTGTGAGTTTTGAAAAGAAGGGGGGCTGTGGTTGATGAGGAAGAGTGGAAGTTGTTTAGTAATTTAGGGTTAGGGTTGGGTATGAGGAATAAGGGTAATTGTTCCGGGGGTTACCTGAAACTGGAGGTCAATATCGGATGAGATCTTCTGTACTGGTCGGAGATGGCGTGTCCGGCTGGCTGGTGGCGGCCAGAGCTGTTGTGTCCGACTTGTTGGACTTGCTGCACTGCTGATCCTTGGCCACTGGAGGGTGGGGGGTACCTGCAAGAGACTCCGATGCTTAAGTTAGCACGGGTATTAAGCAGGTTTTTAGTAGAATCAGAGTATGAGTTATACCTGGGTGCTGCAGTGTGTTTATAGTGGTTGTAGAGTGACCTTTCTAGATAAGATAAGTTAGTTATCTTATCTTATCTTTATCTTTGAGGTCAGCTTATCTTTAAGGGAACCGCCCTTATCTCTATAGGCTTGGACGGCCTTTGGATTTGGGTTGTGTTCCTCTATTTGGGCCCTTTATTGGGCTTTTCTGTCGATTTGGCCGACCTCTTTGAGAAGAGGTCGGATAGCCTGACTTGAAGAGGTCGGTTGCTTTGTCACCGATCATCCCGGGTCGGATAGCTCAACCCAGGGTATGAACAGTGCCCCTGCTCGAGCTCAGTCTTTCTTTTGGAGGTTGAGTCTTGGTTTTAGGACTTCGATCCTTCTCGGGTGAAGCCGAACTCGAGCATTTTGTCGACTTCCTCTTTTGTAGAACCTTTTTGAATGTAGAACGTTTTCCTCTAAAAGTGCGCGCTTTTGTATTAGCGCCTTGTTATGGGGAACATGCGAGGGTTTAATGCCCCAATTAATTTGGCATTAATTGCCCCGTTTTCCTTAACTTCTTTATTTTTGAACTTTACACTCAGGAAATGGTTTCTCTTCTTCACTCTTTCTTCGTAACTTCTCCCTTTACTCTCTCGCTTTCTGTTTCTGGCTTTGAGTCCATAGCTCCTTCCTACGACGCTTGCTTTGTTGCTATTTTCGTGGAAGATGGGTGATTCTGGATTTCGCCTTCCGTTTTTCTGCTTTCTTTTGCAGCTTTTCTCCCATTTTCCAGGTTTGGTTCTTCTTCCTTCCTTCCTTTATGCCATTTATTTTGAGAAAATTTTGATTTTGGCTGGAGAAAGTTTGGATCTTTCTGCCTTTGCTTATGCCTGATCGTGGTGTGTTCTATAGTTTCTTTGCCTCTTTGCATGATTTTTCGCTTTTCCTGTTGCTAGTGCTTTTGGTTTCAAAGCTTTGAGTGATAATTTTGTTTTATCCTAAAAAAGGAAGTATCTTTGACGCTTTCTACTTGTCGTGCTTCGATGTTTGGGGATGCATGCTTGTTCTTTACTGATAGACTGTAGGAAGATAGTGGTTTTGATGACTTTCTGTGCTTTTTGCGTTTTGTCTTTCTCCTATAAAAATGATCGCTGTTTGAGGTCTTCTATTCTTGTTTGAGAGATGCTGGAATGTAAGCGGTAGTTTTTTCCTGAAACGGTGCTTTGTTACTGCCTCCAAAGGATGCCCCAGGACTTTGGTTTGAGTCTTGGGGTTTTCTTTTCCTTTTGTTCTTCTGTATCATATTTAGTCGAGTTGTTTCACCCTTTGTCTGAGATGCTTTTTAGTAATCCATTCTTCTTTTCTTATTGTAGGATTAGTTGGTCTCATGTCTTCTCGCAATAACGTTGTAGAGATGTCTTCCCAGGTTCCTGAGGGCATGGCCGATTGGGTGGACTCAATGGTTCTTATGTGTGTCTCTTTGGTTGATTCCGAGTTTTGTGCGCAGCTTAGGCAGTTTCATAGGGTCTGTAGCAGTGCAGGTGATGAAAAGAATTATGAACTTGTCCCTCCCTCTTCTGAAGAGAGAGTTTGTTTCTCTACTCGGGTTGTTAGAGATCGCCCTTATTTCCATGCTTATGACTTCTTCTTTGGTCAGCTGGGTATCACCCTCCCTTTTACTGAATTTGAGACCAACCTGTTATGGTCCTGTAATGTTGCTCCCTCTCAACTTCACCCTAATTCCTGGGGTTTCATGAAAATTTTTCAATTGTTGTGTGATGGTTTCGGTATTCCTGCCTTGCAATCTCTCTTCTTCTATCTATTTGTTTTGACGAAGCCTGGAGTAGTAAAAAAGAAGGCAGCTTGGGTCTCCTTTCGATCTTCCCAGGGGAAGAAGGTCTTCTCCATGTTTGACGAATCGTTTCGCGATTTTAAAAATTACTTTTTCAAGGTCCGAGCTGTTGAAGGAGCTCGACCCTTTTTTCTGGATGAAAATGATGAGCCCGCCTTTCCCTTGGAATAGCAAAAAGATGTGAGAATGTCCAAATACACGTGGGAGATGTTGGATAAAACTGAGCGAGCTTTTGTGACCGTCTTAGAAGAACACTGGGGTCAATCTCCCCATCTTGATACAAAAAAATTTTTAACCAATCCTTCTCTTCTTCAAACCGAGCTGGGTATTTTGCGTTCCTGATTTTCCCCTTATTATCTGTTTATTTTGCTTGTAAATTCCTTTCCGACCTGCAGCTTAATTTCTTACTGTTGTGTTTTATTTGCAGAGGCAATGAAGAATAATGAATCCATGAAGACTTTTAAAAGAGCACAGAAGGCGACTGCTGCTAAAAACATCTCGACCAAGGCGGCCGGGGAGGGATCTTCCCAAGTGCGTGTGAAACCGTCCATGCCGAGTTCTCCTGGGGCGAGGAAGGTGATTCCCACTCCCCGAGTTCATCTGGCTGACCCTCCACCAACATCTGCCACTCCTTCTGGCGATCCTCCCAATAAGAAACAAAAAATGGCTGAGCCTTTCAACTTTGATGCTCCCGACTTCAATGCGATCGAATTCGTGGATCAGCTGATCGGTCCCTACGGTGCTCTTCCTATGGACGATGTGTCTATCCTTCGCCATCTGGAATTTATGGCCCGAAACAGTGTAAAAATGGCGTATATGAGGGCTGCTTTGTACCGAACTGCTCAGAATATTCCTCTCCATGCCACCAAAGAGTTTATGGAGGAGGCGAAGCAGGAGTTCGACCGGATGAAGGGCCTTAAAGAGGAGCTTGAGGTAAAGGTTGCCAAGTTGGATAAGGATTTGGAGAACGAGAAGGCGAATTCTCTTGCTTTGGCAGCTTCTGTGCGGCTGGCCGAGGACACGGCACTGGTGCATAAGGATAGCTACGTTACGTCTTATCGGGAGGTGATGCGTCTGAGGGGGGAGCTGGAGAGTGCCCGAGAAGATTACTCTGAGCTTCAGGGTCATCTCGTTGGCAGTGTGACTGCTGCTTACGAGAACCTGAAGGAACAAGTTCGGGTTATTGCTCCCGAGGCCGACCTTACTTTCTTCAGCCTAGATAACGTTGTCAGGGATGGCAAGATTGTCCTTGATGACGAGGATGATGATGTTGAACCTCCCCCTGTGTCCTCTGCCAAAGTGTCGACTTCTTCAGCTCCTCCGGTTGTAGTCGATCCGGATTGCCAGATTCTGAACCGGGAGGATGGAACTGTAGATGCTGTGCCTATTCAGACTCGCCCTCCTTCTCCCCCTAATGATGCTGCCAAGAAGGCTCCCAATATTTGCTGATTTCTCTCTGAACATTTGTGTAGCTGGCCTGGCTTGTGGGCTTTTAAACTCTTTATTGTTTTGTTAACTGCTGACACTTTCTAGTCGCTTGCCTAGCAACTTTTATTTTGAAAAACAAAGGTAGCTTTCCTCCTTTTTGAGGTAGATTTTGGTGGCCTCTGAAGCTTTCTAACTTTTGTAGATTATATCACGCTTTTTTGCATTTAACTTGGTATCTCTTCTGGTTATTGAGAGTGTTGGAATCTTGCGGCTCGGCCTCTTTGGATTGCTTTGTACTTATTGTTTGTAGCTTGGATCCTTTGAGGTTGTGGCTGTGTGGGTCCAACTTGTTTTTCGATTTTCTCGCTTTTGCTTGTATCTTTAGCACTTTCATAACCGATTTCTTTACGTTAGTCCTCTTTCCAGTTATTTTTGTAGTCCTCTTTTTTGAATCTTTGCCATATCTCTTTTTAAGGACTACTTTTATAACTTGGTTTTTGTAGGAAGCCGACTTCTTTACGTCGTTCTCTTCTAAGTTATTTTTGTAATCCTCTTTCTTGGACCTTTGTCAGGTCTCTTTCAGGGATTACTTTTATAACTTGTTTTGTAGGAGGCCGACTTCTTTACGTCGTCCTCTTCTAAGTTATTTTTGTAATCCTCTTTCTTGGACCTTTGTCAGGTCTCTTTCAGGGATTTTTATAACTTGTTTTGTAGGAGGCCGACTTCTTTACGTCGTCCTCTTCTAAGTTATTTTTGTAATCCTCTTTCTTGGACCTTTGTCAGGTCTCTTTCAGGGATTACTTTTATAACTTGTTCATTGTAGGAAACCGACTTCGTTATGTCGGTCTCTTCCAAGTTATTTTTGTAATCCTCTTTCTTGGACCTTTGTCAGGTCTCTTTCAGGGATTACTTCTATAACTTTTTCATTTTGGGCTGACTTTGTTATGTCGGGCCCTTCTAAGTTAAAGTAATCCTCTTTAATAGGATTGGCCAGACCTCTTTCCAGGGTTTACTTGTAACTTGGGTTGACTTGGTCCGACTTCTTTATGTCGGCCAGTCTTTAAGTTATTATTTAGCAATCCATAAGACCTCGTCAGGTTCTTTTTCGGATCACTTTCGATAACTTCTTACATTATTCTGTGTTCATCTTTGCCGATTTGTAGAAGGTGGTTGCTATCTTTAGATCGTCTTTTAGGTGAATCGCGTTTTCACCTTTATCAGACGATTGTCTTTATCGTGATCGTGCAGTGAAGTTGCTTTTCACTTTATGACGATCTGTTGCTTTATAATCGGACGATGAATGCTTCAGATTAATGCGTCTTGAAAACTTGTAGAATATCTAAAATATATTTTATTTAAAGGAAAGTGCAAATATATACATGTGGGAATTTTTCATCCCTTTAAGTCGGATAGTGTCTGAGTCTCAACTTGGTGCCTCATTAAAAAATCTTTTCAGGAAAAAGAGTGCATCCAGTAGTGAGATCTTTACTTTTTCTAGCTGTAGTACCTTCTTAGGTTGCAGGCGTGCCATGATCTGGGAAGCTCTCGTCCATCGAGTTCGGACAGTTTGTAGTAGCCCTTCCCAAGTACTTCTAGGACTCGGTAGGGTCCTTTCTAGTTTGCTGCCAACTTTCCTTCTCCTGGTCGAGTTGTTCTAATATCATTTCGAATTAGGATGAGATCATTTTCGGCGAAACTTCTCGGCACTACCCTTTGATTATATCTGGAAGCCATTCGACGCTTTAGTGCTTCTTCCCTGATCCGAGCTCTTTCTTGGATTTCAGGTAGTAGGTCGAGCTCTTCCCTTTGAAGTTGGGAATTTGCTCCCTCATTGTAATGAACCACTCTAGGCGATCCTTCCTCAATCTCTATTGAAATCATTGCCTCTATTCCGTATGCTAATCGAAAGGGGGATTCCTTTGTGGTGGAGTGTGGCGTCGTTCGATACGCCCATAGAACTTGTGGAAGCTCTTCTGCCCAAGCTCCCTTTGCATCTTGTAATCTCCGTTTTAACCCGGCCAATATGACTTTGTTGGCAGCTTCAGCCTGTCCATTGGCTTGCGGATGTTCTACGGAGGTGTACTGGTGCTTTATGTTTAAGTCGGCTACTAACTTTCTGAAGCCTGCATCTGTGAATTGAGTGCCATTGTCTGTGGTGATGGAGTGTGGAACCCCGAACCTTGTGACAATATTTCTATATAGGAATTTCTGGCTTCTTTGAGCAGTGGCGTTGGCTAGGGGCTCTGCCTCGATCCACTTTGTGAAATAGTCTACCCCTACTATGAGGAATTTAACTTGTCCTGATCCCTAGGGGAAAGGTCCGAGAAGATCAAGTCCCCATTTTGCAAACGGCCAAGGCGAAGTTACACTGATGAGCTCTTCTGGCGGGGCGATGTGAAAGTTGGAATGTTTCTGACATGGTGGGCATGTCTTTACAAATTTTGTAGCTTCTTTCTGTAGAGTTGGCCAATAAAATCCCGCCCGGAGTACTTTTTTGGCGAGAGCTCGTGCTCCGAGATGATTGCCGCAAATGCCGCCGTGTACTTCTTCTAGCACTTCCTTTGTGTTGTTGGTCGGCACACATTTTAGTAATGGTATTGAGATCCCTCTTTTGTTCAGGATGTTGTTTATGATAGTGTAGTACTGTGCCTCCCTTTTTAACCTCTTTGCCTCCTTTTCTTCTGCGGGGAGTGTTTCTGTTTTGAGGTAGTTAATTATGGGGTCATCCATCCTTGGTCCTGACTTGTTACGGCTAGAACTTTTTCCTCTTCCGAGATTGACGGGTTCTGTAGCATTTCCTGGATGAGGCTTCTATTGTTGCCTCCTGGTTTGGTGCTGGCTAGTTTCGAGAGTGCGTCAGCTCAGGTATTTTGTTCGCGGGGTATGTGGCAGATCTTATATTCCCCGAGTTGTCTGAGCTGTTCTTTGGTTTTATCCAAATACTTTTTCATGGTGGGATCTTTGGCTTGGTAGCTCCCTGTTATCTGTGAGGTGACTACTTGTGAATCACTGTAAATGTTGAGTTTTTGAGCTCCAACCTCTTTAGCCAGCTTCAAACCAGCTAATAATGCTTTATATTCCGCCTGATTGTTTGAGGCCGGGAACCCGAATTTAAGGGAGAGCTCAACTTGAGTTCCTTGGTTGCTTTCTATTATCATACCTGCACCGCTTCCAATCTTATTTGAAGAACCGTCCACATAGAGATTCCATTCTGTGGGAATTTCTGGGGCATCTGTGAATTCTGCGATGAAGTCGGCCAGATACTGTGATTTGATGGCCGTCCGAGCTTCATATTGGAGGTCGAACTCGGATAACTCGACTGCCCATTGTAAAATTCTGCCTGCTAAATCTGTTTTCTGTAATATTCCTTTTATGGGCTGGTTAGTTCGAAACTTAATTGTGTGAGCCTGGAAGTACGGACGAAGTCGTCGAGATGTTAGAACGAGAGTATAGGCAAACTTTTCTAATTTCTGGTAGTTCAACTCGGATCCCTGTAGCGCTTTACTAATGAAGTAGACGGGTTGTTGCCCACTTTCGTCTTCTCTGACTAGTGCTGAGGCTATTGCCCGGCTTTCTACTGCGAGATATAATATGAGCGGTTCTCCTTTTCGTGGCCGAGATAGGATAGGTGGCCGTCCTAAGAAATCCTTGAAGTCTTGGAAGGCTTGTTCACATTCTGTTGTCCATTCGAACTGCTTTCCCTTTCTTAAAGTAGCATAGAAGGGGAGAGATCTTATCGCTGATCCTGCTAAGAACCTGGTTAGGGCGGCCAATCTCCCGTTGAGTTGCTGTACTTCTTTGACACAGGTTGGGCTTTTCATGTTGAGTATGGCTTGACATTTATCCGGATTTGCTTCAATTCCTCTTTGTGTGAGCATGAAACCTAAAAATTTGCCCGCTTCTACTGCAAAGGTGCATTTTGCGGGATTGAGTCGCATGTCATGCTTCCTTATAGTGTCAAACACTTGAGCCAGGTCGGATAACAATGTCTCTTCACTTTGTGTCTTTATCAACATGTCGTCCACATAGACTTCCATGATTTTCCCGATGTGATCTGAGAAGACTTTATTCATTAGCCTTTGATAAGTAGCTCCCGCATTCTTGAGACCGAAAGGCATCACAATGTAGCAGTAGTTTGCTTTCGGCGTTAAAAATGAGGTCTTTTCTTGATCTAGTGGATACATAGGGATTTGGTTGTATCCCGAATATGCGTCCATAAACGAGAGGTATCTATATCCGGAGGAAGCATCGACCAGAGCGTCGATACTTGGGAGTGGGTAAGGATCTTTTGGGCAGGCTTTATTGAGATCGGTGTAATCGGTGCAAATTCGCCACTTCCCATTTGATTTTCTCACCAAGACGACGTTGGCTAGCCATAGTGGGTACTTGACCTCTCTTATGAATCCTGCCTCTAGTAATGCTTGTACCTGTTCTTCCACAGCTTGGGATCGCTCTGGCCCAAGTTTTCTTCGTCTTTGCTGTACCGGCCGAGATCCTGGATAGACCGCCAACTTGTGGCACATTAGCTTGGGGTCTATGCCTGGCATGTCTGCGGCTTTTCATGCGAAGAGATCGACATTATCTCATAAAAATTGTACCAGTAATTCTTTTGAGTCTCCTCTCAGGATCGTGCCGATATTAGTCGTTTTGTCCGAGGTGTCTCCGATCTGAACCTTCTCTATCTCACCTTCTGGTTGCGGACGGAGCTCTTCTCGTCTCTGAACTCCGCCAAACTCAATTGTGTGGAATTCTTCTCCTCTGCCTCTGAGGTTTAGACTTTCGTTATAACAGCAGCCTGCCATCTTTTGATCTGCTTTTATTTTGGCTATCCCCTCTGTAGTTGGGAATTTCATGCATAGATGTGGAGTCGAGACTATTGCCCCGAGTTGATTTAGTGTGGTCCGACCTATTAGAGCATTGTATGCTGAACTCACGTCGACCACAATGTAGTCTATTTTGAGTGTTCTGGATTGGTTCCCTTTTTCCGAAGGTTGTATGTAGTGATACGTATCCTAATGGTTGTACCGGGGTTCTCCCAGTCCGAACAGACTGTTCGGGTATCCCCTAAGCTCTTTGTCTTCTAGGCCGAGCTTGTCGAAGGCAGTTTTGAATAAGATGTCGGCGGAGCTCCCTTGGTCTATTAATGTGCGGTGCAGATTGGCGTTTGCCAGTATGATGGTGATGACCATGGGGTCGTCGTGTCCCGAGATGATACCGGATGTGTCCTCTTTAGTGAATGTGATTGCAGGGATGTCGGGTGTTTCTTCCTTTCCCTCGACATGATATACTTCTTTGAGATATCTTTTACGGGATGACTTGGAGATTCCTCCCCCTGCGAATCCGCCGTGTATCATGTGGACGTGTCTTTCCGGTGTACGAGGTGATCGCGCCGTTCGTCCAATATCTTCGTCCCTTCATCTCTTTCTTTGGTCGTCATCTCGGGTGGCTAGAAACCGATCTAGTTTCCCTTCCCTCACCAATTTTTCTATGATGTTTTTTAGATCGAAGCACTCGTTGGTGGAGTGCCCTCGCACTCGATGATATTCGCAATATTCATTCCGGTTTCCTCCTCCTCTTTTGCCTTTGAGTGGTCGAGCTGGGGGTATTTTCTCCGTATGTCAGACTTCTTTATATACGTCGACTAAGGATGCCCTGAGAGGGGTGTAATTGTGGTATTTTTTTATTTTCTCTCCTTGTCGATCTTATTTCCTTTTAGATTCCTTGTCTTTATCTCGGTAGGGGACCCCGGATTTTGAGGTTTCTCCTAACCGAGCATTTTCTTCCATGTTGATGTATTTTTCTGCTCGCTCCTGCACTTCGTCTAAGGAGGTAGGATACTTCTTTGATATGGATTGGCTAAAAGGTTCTTCTCGTAGGCCATTGATGAGTCCCATGATGGCGGCTTCTGTTGGCAAGCTTTGTATGTCCAATCATGTTTTGTTGAATCTTTCCATGTAGTTGCGGAGGCTCTCCCGATCTCCTTGCTTGATCCCTAGTAAACTGGGGGCGTGTTTGGTCTTATCTTTTTGGATGGAGAATCTGGCTAGGAATTTTTTGGCCAGGTCGTCAAAGTTTGAGATGGACTTTGGAGGTAGGTTGTCGAACCATCTGATTGCTGTCTTCGTGAGAGTTGTTGGAAAAGCTTTGCAACGAACGGCGTCTGAGGCGTCGCTGAGGTACATTCTACTTCTGAAATTGCTGAGATGATGGTTGGGATCTGTGGTACCATCATACAAAATCATATCCGGGAGTTTGAAGTCTTTGGGAATTTTTGGTTTTCATGATTTCCCTAGTGAATGGATCTTGCTCTTTGTGTGAACTTTCCTCGGGAGTGGTCCGAGGGGTTTTTGATTTGAGATCGGCTTCTAATTGTAGGAGTATATCTTCCAATTCTCGTCGCCGCCGTACCTCTCTTTGTAGATCCTTTCCGACCTCTCGTTGTTGTTGGGTTTCTTTTTCAAGTTGCTTTAAGCGGTCTTGAAGTGCTTCTATTACCCCTGGATTTGATGAGTTTTTGTCCCCGTTGGATTCCAGAGCATCCTTTAGCGTAGTGTCCGCATTCTTGTGCGGTGTTCTGTTTTCCAGATCTGAATCGTGGTCGTTGTAGTATAGTGGTGAGTATTCCCGCCTGTCACGCGGGTGACCCGGGTTCGATCCCCGGCAACGGCGCCAATATTCCGGGGGTTACCTGAAACTGGAGGTCGATCTCGGATGAGATCTTCTGTACTGGTTGGAGATGGCGTGTCCGGCTGGCTGGTGGCGGCCGGAGCTGTTGTGTCCGACTTGTTGGACTTGCTGCACTGCTGATCCTTGGCCACCGGAGGGTGGGGGGTACCTGCAAGAGACTCCGATGCTTAAGTTAGCACGGGTATTAAGCAGGCTTTTAGTAGAATCAGAGTATGAGTTATACCTGGGTGCTCCAGTGTGTTTATAGTGGTTGTAGAGTGACCTTTCTAGATAAGATAAGTTAGTTATCTTATCTTATCTTTATCTTTGAGGTCAGCTTATCTTTAAGGGAACCGCCCTTATCTCTATAGGCTTGGACGGCCTTTGGATTTGGGTCGTGTTCCTCTATTTGGGCCCTTTATTGGGCTTTCCTGTCGATTTGGCCGACCTCTTTGAGAAGATGTCGGATAGCCTGACCTGAAGAGGTCGGTCGCTTTGTCGCCGATCATCCCGGATCGGATAGCTCGACCCAAGGTATGAACAGTAATGTTGTTATTTTGATAAAATTAAAGGGTAGGATAGTAATAATAGAAAAAAGAAGCTTGGGACATTACATTAAATGTCCGGATTAATATTCAATGTCAACTACCTTGATCATGCAAAGATTAATTTATGGCAATCCCTAAGTGCTTGAATTCTTATTCTTAGGCAATTCAATATACTCTAATCCAACCAACCGTCAATTCCTTGATCAATCAATTGTACTAGAGGGTTAAGTGCAATTTCTGATTTATAAGTCACACAAACCCTAAGAACAGTTATATGTAACGTACCGCATTAAGTCCAGATAATTAAAAAGTTGTGAGAAAGTGGTTTCAAGCTGTAATTCTAATGATATATCTTTTCCAAGATTCAAGAGAGTTCAAGTCAGATTAGAATTATTTTCCAATACTCACTAATCCATAGGATGAAGAACGAAACCAATTCTTAAACATGAATCAATGTATTAATCAAAAGTAGAAGAACAAATAATTATTAATCTATCAAAGTAAACAGAGCTCCTAACTTTAACAATGGAGGTTTAGTGGCTCATTGTACAGAGAAAACCCTAGGAGAGAAAGACTGCAAATTGCGGAATGAAAAATTAGGAGAAGAGAGCCCCCGCGAGGGCGAATCTCTATCCTTTTTATAGTCCTCAATGAAATTGATTTGAAACTTAAATCAAAGCCTAACAAATCTTTTCAAATTAGTTATTTGATTTGAAACCAAAATCTAAATCCTTCCGTTGATTCTTGTTGCACACGTGGTCCCCATTCTGATTCACGCTATCAGTGCTAAGCGCCAGGTACTGGGCGTTTAATGCCACCCATACAGTGAGCTTTGCATGCGAACCAAAGGCCCTGGCGCTAAACGCCGGTGTTTGGACGTTTAGCGCCACTAGTCCAAAAACTTTTGCACATTTTACGAAGCTGTCGATGCTAAATATCGAGTCGTGGCGTTTAACTGCCACCTGTCCAGAGAGAAATTGGTCTTGTTAAGCTCTTGCAGTTGTGCGTACGCATGACTTCCTTCGTTGCTCCAGTGATGCGTATGCTTGCAATTGCATGATGCGTACATATGAGCTTCTTTTGCTTCTTCATGCAATTTTCACCAATTCTTTATCCAATTGCTACCTGTAATCAACAAATAATCACAGAAATTCAAAGTAGCATCTAATGGAGTATAATCCACTAAAATACTCTAACAAATTAACAGAATGCTATATAATTCATACAGAAAAGATACTAATGATGCTCACGCATCACACACATGCTGATTGTATTGATGTTTTAATCAAATCACACACTTAGCATCTTGTTTAATTTGTTCAAATGTTGCGAGATTGAAAATGGTTGGAAATAAGTTGGGATTTTCTCAACAAGAAGCCTTTATCACAGAATTTAAGTTTGTTGTGTTGCTTAAAACAGAAAAGAAGCTGAGATTTTGCTTTATCATGTTGTGGCTAACTGCTTATTACTACTTTTGTTTTCACTTGTAATTTGAAGTCACGGTTGTTTCGTCTCTGTTTTAAGTCCTCAATCTGTATTGGATCGAGTGATTAGGAAATTTGTTAATTGTTATAATTAGGAGTAACAACATTTTTTAATTAATTTGCTTTCTAATAAATTCCAGGTTCATTTATGAATTATTGACACTTTTTTCTATATATATGATTGCTGCCTAATTTCTATATATTTATTTAGCTTAAGACCAGCAAAGTATATCCCTGTTTGTGAGTTGTGACAAGCAGTTAAGACTTTGTATGCAATGCAATTGTTATTAAATAACCTTAAGACTTAAAAGCTTATCCTTTGTATTGGTGCCTTAAATTGATGCCTTAATTTTGAGATGCTTCTGTTTTGTATTTTCTTATGATCTTAATTTACTCTATGCCTTGACTATATGTTTGTTCTGCATTTAATTACTATTTCTATTTACTGTTTGAATCTTTGTTATTTTGCATAATTTGGTTTTAAAAAAATCTAGTTTTTTAAAAAGAAAAACCAATTTTTAGGCTAAAATATTCCATTTGAAAAACAAACGATTTCTATAGAAAATTAATTTTTTTTGTTTAAAAACCAGATTTTTTTTGTGCAATTTTTTTTTTTTTTGTGAAAAACCAATTTTTCTTTGCAAAAACCGATTGTTTTTTTAGAATTGATTTTTATTTTTATAATCGATTAAAAAATAATATTTTAATTTTATAATCGATTAATAACTAATTTTATCAAGTAAAACTAATTTAGTTAATATACCTAAACTAAATTGTTGGTTAACCAAAAACAGATGTGGTGTTTTGGTTAACTTAACCATGTACAACTTTAGAGGAGGGGGTCGTGTCAATTTTCAATTCCACATTATAAAACAGTGTTGTTGAGTTGTTTTCTACTGTATTCATCATCAATCCTTTTCCTTTTGAAGAAAGTAAAGCATCACATAAGTCAGATCTCTAGCATGAAAAAGGTTTACATCAATCCTTGTCCTTCGCTGTTCAAGAAACCAAAAAGAATTAAAAAAAAAAATGATATAAATGGAGTTAATACTCAAAATGATCCCTAAAATTTTATCATTGATTTAATTTGATCCTTTAATTTTAATTGATCTAATTTATATCCTAAAATTTTAAAGTGTGGCTCAGATTGATCCTTTCGTCTAACTCCGTCATTGGAGTGATGATGTGACACCCAAACCTCACCACATGCCTCTCTTTCTTCCTCTTATTATCGCCATCATTACCTCCCTTCTACTAACACTTTCTCTCCTCCAACAAACAACAACATTCACAACCCACCAACACTCACATATTTCCACCGCCATAGCTTTGAAGAGCATAACACCTATACTCATCATTCCTTCATGACTGCAAGCAGACAGCAAACCAATGAATGTGACATCGTTAGAGGCAACACCATGAACTACCGTTTGTGAAAAGAGTTGCAATGCTTGCTTACCATAACCATTCATCGCCATGCCGCAAATAACGGCACCCCAAGAAATAACATGCTTATGCACAATTATGTTAAAAATCTTGAATCCGTTTTCATATAACCACACTTAGTATACATGTTGAACAATGCATTCCCAATACTACCATCACCCATTGCCCTAAATTCGAAGCATCCTCACCTATTGCACCCATCTTTGTGTTCCTATTAAGAGGGATCTAAAGTGTGGTATTGTGTTTCTTTTTCTTTCTCTATTTCTCTTTAATTTAATTTGTTAATATTAGTAATTGTTAATGTTGTTTGTTGGGGAGGAAAGACGTTAGTAGAGGAAAGATGGTGATAGTAATGGTGAGAAAGAGAAGGTTCAAATAATAGAAAGACCCTTCATAAATAGCGGTGGAAATGTATGGATG
Source organism: Arachis hypogaea (assembly GCF_003086295.3). Lineage (NCBI taxonomy): Eukaryota > Viridiplantae > Streptophyta > Magnoliopsida > Fabales > Fabaceae > Arachis > Arachis hypogaea. Next base: position 134,733,799 of record NC_092046.1, read on the forward strand.
TTGGTGGGTTGTGAATGTTGTTATTTGTTGGGGGAGGGAGGGTGTTGGTAGAGGGGAAGTGGTGATGGCGATGGTAAGAGGAAGAAGAAGAGGCATGTGGTGAGATTTGGGTGTCATGTCATCATTCCGACGACGGAGTTAGACGGAAGGGCTAATCTGAACCACGTCTTAAATTTTTAGAGTATAAATTGGATCAATTAAAAATTAGAAGATCAAATTGAGTCGGTGTCAAATTTCAGGACTCATTTCGAGTAATAGTTTAATACAATATGAGATAACTGATAAAATTTTCGGTACGTGTGTGTGCGAGTGTGAGTAGAAATGGAAGTCAAAACCCTTGAGCGCGTGATTTTGCGAGTTTGCGCTTCCCAATACTTTCTCAATTAATACATGGTCGCTTACTGCAATTCCGCAATTCCATTCCTTATGCAACCCTCTCACTCCCACACCGCCAGGTAAACCCAATCTCACTTTGCTGCCCTTCCTCTTCGATTATTCTGATTTTGAATTTGAATCGGTAGCCCCTACAGGTTTCACTTTCGTTCATCGTTCATTAATTTCTCAAACCTCCAACTATATTTGATATTCCTGCCTTGCAAATTGCAATACTTCCTACTTTCACGCGTGAATTGATTGATGATTGAGATCCTAACTACAAACATTACTTGATAATTTAGGATTATTCGGCTCGCCTTCCATTATTTTTGAACAATTTAGTTGGTTATAGGCTTGCATTTGTCACGTACTCACGTTAACATGAATACATGAATATGTTTTTGCACTGTTTCTGTTCTAATAGGCAAGATTAGCAATTTTAGGTTAAAAGGTTTCCTTATTCACCGGTTCATCTATCGTAATTTGATTTCCTTTTGCTGTATATAAGCTTCCCTTGTTTTCTAAGTTTGATTTTCCAAAAGTTGTACAGCACGTTGTTCCCTTCTAATACCAATATTTAGCCAATTATTACTATTTTCTATAAATCAAAGTATACAGGGCATTCGTTTAAAACATGTAAAATTTCAAACCGCAAAGTCCATTTTTTGAGGTTCTGTTGCACCTGGTATCTGCTGTTCTACTTCTTAATTCAATTTTTTGCTTGTATTTGTTGGAGTAAATAAAATGATCATAGATTCATAGTAACATTTAGTGCCAACTCCATTTTTATTGAACTTCTGTTACATTTCTCATTAAAATGCTCTTCCAAGATGATTATGCCTAACAATAAAATTGTTCATTGCAACTTGGGCAAGCTTTCAAGAAAGCGTGTTTTCCATAAGAATTTTATTAAACTAAGTGTTGATTTATGAACATTTCAATAGGTGTAGATGGGCGTCGAAGTTGGTAATCAACCCAAGCAAGAGCGTTCAAGGACAAGATGGACTGCATCCCTTGACAAGATATTTGTAGATTTGGTTGTCAAGCAGATTCAACTAGGGAACAGACCAAACAACGTTTTTGACAAGAAAACATGGAATCACATTCGTGATGAATTTAATAAGCAAACAGATATCAACTTCAACAATAATCAGTTGAGGAAGCATCTAGATGTTCTTTGAACACGCTTCTATCATTTGAAATCTGCATATGATCAAAATAATGACTATGTGATAGATGATTCCTGTTGCATAGGCCTTGAACTGGGGGATGACACGGGGTTAAAATAGTCTATTAAAAATAGCATTCGTGTTAGTTGTCTCTATTTTCATTATGAAATTTTGATAAGTTTTGTCTATAGGTACAACCTAGTCCTGTCATGGTATGGGGATTCGACTATATTTTTATGTTGGTTGTCGAAGACCTAACACAACCCTCCTCCTTTATCCGGGTTTGGGACCGACTATGTACCGCAAGTGTAACATAGGCGGAGTTAAAGTGAAAGATTATCTAATATACGAGAAACTCTGCACAATATTCACAGATTCAGCTGTAGATGGGAAATATGCCCAATCTAGTCACTACGAAGAGTTCAACAAGTATGTTGGGATTGATGCTGCTGGCTCAATTTCATGTTCGGAAGTTAGGGTTTCACGTTATCGGAACCCATTGTCAATGAAGTCATTACAAGGTAACACCTCAACTGTAGAGAAAATAACTAAGAATTCGTTAGATAGGAAGAAGAAACGTCCATCTGAGACGCTAATTCCTAGTCTGGATCAAGACGGCTGCGATGCTATGGCGGAAGCCTTGCTAGAGATGGTTGCTGCTTCAAGGTTAAGGACAATTGTTCCAACTGAAAATGATGATAAATTCTCCATAACTAACTGTATTAGGGCTTTGGATGAGATACAAGGCATTGATCAACTTCTCTACTTTTCTGCATTGGACCTTTTTGAAGACCCTAATTTAAAGGAGACCTTCATTTCTTTGAAATGCGATAAGATACGTCTGACATGGTTACAACTTACAAGGGAAGTGTGGTAAGAGTGCCTTCCTTTAGATTTAGGCCAGCTTTATTTGTATTTAAGCATAGTAACATTGTCCATATTTTGTGGATATGATTCCATTATTATTATTCTTACCAATGTAGTGTTACATACTTACATTTGCTTATAAATTAATGCTAGAGGCGTTGAGCTTTGAAGTGTGATCAGTACTCAGTTAATTTTAGCTTGAATTTATATGGGTTTAAACATTTCAATAAACAAACGAGATTTGCAATCATTTTTGTTTCAAATGAATTTCAATTCTAATGCGTTCTAAAGATAGAAAAATTGAAATAACTATTTGAACTTTTCTTCAACAGGAAATTAATCAGTGACAAAGTTTCAATCTCTCTATTGATATGAGATCTATGCTATATAAAAAGATGAATTCTAATATGAATATGTGGCCATGACTATAATGGCTATGCAAATGCTATTGAAATTGAAGTCAATCTTTTTTTTTACATTTTGATAGCACTTTTTTAAGCAACATTTTTTAAAAGCGCTTAATAAAAAGATGTCACTTCAACTTTAACAATACTTTTTTAAAAATTATAGCTATCGTAGCCATTGACCCACCGTAGTATAGTCATATCGAATGATCCATATAAAAATGTATTAAAACCTTTAGTCAATTTAGCTTTTAAACCCTGGACCAACCATCTCCGATTGTATCCATGAGTTCATTTAGAAGCCTAAACTGAAAAAAACAAAAATCCAAGTGTCTAATTCTTTAGACTCTAATGAATTCAAATTCCACATAAACTTCGACTGTAGAAACTCTACACTAACAAAAATTCAAATTTGCAAAATTCAAATGTTCCTGCAACCTTGTAAGTTGTAACTAGGTCCTACATCTGTAAAACTCGAGCATTTCTTCCTCTAATGGATGGGTATTGCCTGTTATGACAAGGCAGTGTAAAGGTGCTCCAAAATCAACCATCTGCAGCTGCCTCATTGTTCCAGCTACAATCGTCTGATTGTCACTTCCTAGCCGAGCAAACCCAACACACTGGGTATCTTCAGTGTAGGCTGCATGCCAAAGGGAGGGAAAAGTTGTATTTAGCTTGTTAATAATATTTCTTATGACGATATCAAAGGGAATTCTACAACTCTGATAGTAAAGAAGATCGGTTCTTAACCATCAGCACGTAACAACATATCAAAAATCAATAAAAACATTTTACCATGCCAAAGAATTAATTATAGTCCAATGAAGAAACATAGCATTTATGATTGAGGGAGAATATTGAACTGACCAGGTTGTTGGTGCTCTTGCACAACCTCCAAGAGCTGCTCAATAGCTGTGTTTATGGTCATATATCTGGGGGGTTCATAGGTTTTTCTTCCTCTGAAAAAAAATGCATCAACAATGAATAAAACCAAGAGGAAGAAGTTGAGCAAACCAAACCAAACCAAACCAAACCTTGCCAGAGATTCGAGGGTGGGCTCCTTCACACGAATATCTGCAGTGAACCCATCAAATTTGAAAATCGAAGTAGAATTTGTCAACACAAAGAAATAGCAGAGAAAGTAAGAGAGTAGGTGAGTGAGACCTAACAAGCAAAGTGTGTGGAGTCCCATGGTTCGATTACTGTGAATCTTTTCGTAGAAGCTATCGGGCCTCCAAGAGTCGGTGAAGAATGGAATGGAAACAGTTTGGCCATAGCGATAGAGTTGGAGACCGCAGATGCCAATAGCATTCAAGACGGAGGCATTGTGCACAATCTGGACATGAATCCCCATCTTCTTAGCTCTAACAACAAGGTCAGTGTGGGTCGTAGCCCCAAAAGGGTCCCCAACAACAAGGAAGGCGACATGGGAGTGGCGAGCTTCTTCAAGAATGTGATGGGCTTTCTCTTCCACCATCTCTCTGTCTGCTAGAGTTATCGATTTCCCATACAGCTTTTCCAGGTTGGAGAGGCCATGAGAGTCGAGCCCAAATGAGAGGAGGGAAGTGTAGGCTTCCATGTAAACCTTTTCGCAGCTCTTCACTGCTTCCAACCCCCTCATCGTTATGTCTCTCTCATCTCCCAATCCTAATCCGATTATATACAGCATTTCTCTCTTCTTCTCCTCCTCTGTCTCAGTTTTTTTCCCAACTGTCAACCCTCACTTCCTAGTTTAGTCTCAACTTGTCTTTAAGCCATAAAACCCCTAAACGCCATTATCCAAACGTACATTAAAACTGAACAAATCAAGTATATAAAATTACTCAAGAACAAATGCCACCACGCCTAAGTAAGTGATATTCTTGAATCAAGTAAGATAAAAATTCAGGTCCTAAAGGAGGATTCAATATGATATTAAAAATTTATATCCTTAAAAAAACATGATTTAAAACATTTCTTAAACTATCAGAGAACTGAAAATGATTTCGTTTAGTGAAAAGAATTGAAAGCTCACCTACACTCACTGCAGAAGCATACGCAAAGTCAGGGACGGGCTGGGGACTTAGGGTTACAGCACCGTTGCAGAGGCAGGCCACCGGCGAGGAGAGTTGGCCGTAGAGCACGCAGAGCTTCGGATGACACAGACAGACGCAGGGGATCCACGACGGACGACAGAGACACAGTCGAAGTACACGACACGGCGGAGTGAGGTAGAGAGGTGAGACTTGAGAGTGAGTGTAGCTGTACTCAGTTGGGACTTGGGAGGGAGTGACATCAGGTTCGGGATGGGGTGCCGTTAGGAAATTAGGGTTTTTTTTTTTTGGATAGTACACCTCATATAAACCAAAAACAACCCAATATTACTTGCTCGCCCAAAACAAAAACCCTTATTTAAATGTGTTCAGGTATATTTCTATGTAAATCTAAATTCGATTTACACATTTTAGTAATAAGTCAAATTAATGGCTCATTAATTTAAATATGGAGAATATTTTGGTGAATTAGGAGAAAATGGAGGAACTGGGTGTATTACACAGGGATGGACGTGTCAGATGAAATGCACAACACGCAGGGGGCGTGGTGCATACAACACGTGGTAGGCGTGGAAGCTAGGTGGCATGCTGTGGTTGGGCCACCTAGGCAGCACGCGGGGGGCATGCTTAGTCAGCACGCAGGGGCGTGCTGACTTGGCCGAGCTTGGTTGGACAGCAGCTGAACCACGTGGGGGGCGTGCTGCGTCAGCACGCTGGGGGCGTGCTGACGTGGCGAGAGGTGATTGGGCCAAGTGTACACCACGTGGGGGGCGTGCTGCATCAGCACGCTGGGGGCGTGCTGACGTGGCGAAAGGTGATTGGTCCAAGTGTGCACCACGTGGGGGGCGTGTTAAGTGCACAGCTCTATATAAGGTAGAGCTCGAGAGTGTTTTCCATACCGAGTGAGTGAGATTTGAGTGTGTTGTGAGGATTCTTTGATGCTGTTGTTGGTGTAATGGAGGACACCGCAAATTTGGTGGTGTATCGTAATGGAGAGATAATTCGTAATACTCATGAGGGAGTGAGGTTTGTGTCACAAAATCCGTTTTCGTTTGTGGTTCCATGCATGATGACGTTAATGGAGCTGCAGAACGGCCTATGTCAAAGCATGGAGAATGGTACGTTAATGAGAGTGAGCAGAATTCTGTACCGGAATCCGGTTGTTGTTTTTGGTGGTCTAATACAGTTTGATACCATTCCGATCACGGATGAAGCGAGTATGCAGAATATGTTTCAAATTCACCGGCAGACTTATACGAGACACCCGCAGATTGAGTTGTACGTTGAGTTTGAAGCTGTAGAGGCAGCAGCGGTCCAAAATGATATAGATGTAAATGATGATATAGCTGCGGTGTTCGAAGGAATGAATAGTGACAGCGAAGAGGACTTCGAAGCCACTTATGAAGCCGGCGATGAAGATGAGGATGGTGATGTGGGAGCTGAGGCAGCAGTGGAGAATGTAGTGGTTCATCCCTCGAGCAGTCAACCGATGGGCGTTCCACCTTTTATGTGTGAGTTGGATCTCGACGCAGTCATCTCCTTATGGACTCCTCAGTGTCCAACGGCTCTGCGTCTCTAATACGTCGAACCCAACCCAACTTTATATAGGACTTCGCATTATGACTGACTGATGGCTCACGACCGAATATCGCTATGCCCTGACTCTGAATGAACTCGCTACTACTATCTGTCCATCCACTTACAGGCTCTCCATCAATCGGTAGGCCGAATATATGAGCGACATCCTCTAATGTCACTGTAACCTCACCGATCGGCAATACAAAGCTGTGGGTTTCAGGCCTCCACCTTTCAACCAGAGCAGCTAACATGGGGTGAAATCCTCTTATGACTCCAATTCTGGAGACGTGGTAGAATCCCGTGGCGCGTAAGTAGTTCTCCACCATCGGATTCCACGTCTGTGGTGGATCCAATTTACGCACCAACAAATTTCTGTTAGGCTGCATCAACAAAGATATATGTTACATTAATTAAAGAATAATCCTTACAAATAGTATAATAAACATTCACATATTTATAAGATAACAATATTTAATAATATTAAGCTATAACGTATTATTTACTAAATTTATCAATTTATTTATTTTTTTTAATTTTTTAATAACGATATAGTATAACATATTATAATAATAATATACTATTATATATTTTTTAAACGGTTTACATATTTAGTTTATTATAATAATCCTCACTATGCAACGTATATTACTATTACAACATCAGAATATGTTTTTTATTCTTCAACATACTCTTAATAACAAAATTTATAACAAAATAATTATTATTATCATTATTATTATTATTATTATTATTATTATTATTATTATTATTATTATTATTATAACCCTATTATTATTATTATTATTATTATTATTAATTTTAATTTTATAAAAATTATTCTTATAATCTTAAAATATTTATAAACTACATAAAATAATATTCTCAATACAAATAATATACATGCATAAAAAAAATACATAAAAAATAAAATAATTTAAATACGTCAAACAAAAAAAATTTGCTTACTTACATAAATAGGATGGTCCAAGTAGTTGATAATATGTTCTTCAGGCAACACATAATCACGCACCATTTTTTTTCAATCCTATAAACTAATACTACTCACTCACAGCTTCTTCCTTCTCTCGCACTCTCCTTCTGTTTTGTGCTTCAGCATAACTCAAAACCATCAATGGGAGGTGAAGAAGAACCAAGGCATGCATATATATACATGGAGCAGCACTGGCGCTGGTTCCCGGGGTGGGGGGCTGTCTCCTGCATGCAGGCAGGACTGCAACACGCCCCCCGCGTGGTGTAGCAGGTGCCTTGGGACTCCGCGCACCATCACGGACTTCGACGTACCACGCCCCCTGCGTGGTGACTCACCACGCCCCCGGCGTTCTGCCACATCAGCCACCACGCCCTACGCGTGCTGCCACCTGCCTCTCTCGTTCACCCACCACGCCCCCGGCGTGCTGCCAACTGGCTCTCCTGCTCAGCCACCACGCCCCCGGCGTGCTGCCAAATGGCTCTTCCGCTCAGCCACCACGCCCCCGGCGTGTTGTTGGTGAGCTCCACCCTCCGGTAATTCCCCTCCTTGGCCAATATCCGGCCAATTCACCAACCCTGCATCCATACAGAAAATAATTTCCGCAAATTAATTTGTATCGAATTATATAGAGCACTATATTTAAATATAAATTGAATTTATATAATTTAAATTAGGTATTATAACACCATTGATTCAATTTATTACTATACAATACATATATAATAAATCGAATCAGCTTGATTCGATTTACTATTTGTACAGATTATTGACACTACTTTTAAGTTAATTATTAACTTTAAAATATAAATGTTAATAAGAAAATATCTTCCATTTGAATCCAAATAAAATATAAAAAAAATCAAAACGAATAAGAATAGAAATTCAATTTTTGTATTTTAGTTCAAATTCCAAGAAATTTACATTTTTATAAACTTATAAATTTAAAATGGACCAATAAATAATTTTTAAAAATTTGTTAAAAATCATCATTTAACTCATTAGCATCTAAAGAATCATTATCGTGATTTTTGACGTTGAAAAAGTTAATACAAAGTATAGTCTTCTAAGATGACATAAGAATTAAAACTTGAATTTTGTCATAATTAGAAGTAACAAATGGTTATATATTATAAAATGACCAACTATATTTAAACAATATGTAAACTAAGAAATAATTAAAATGACCAACTATATATATTTACATATTGATAAATCAATATTATATCAATATGTAAATTGATATAATATTTTAATTATAATTTAATTGATATACTATTTTAAAATAACTAACTACATTATAATAATTAAAATATTATATTAATTAAATTATAATTAAAATATTATATCAATTTACATATTGATATAATATGAATTTATCAATATGTAAATATATATGTAGTTGGTCATTTTATCTTGCTGAGACTTTAATATAAACACAAGAATTAGCGAAAACGGACAAAGGTTTGTATTTATATGGCTTGAGTCCTTAAAAAATACTTGAAGAACAATGTAAGAACAGTGAGAAAGAGGGCTGAAAATGCAGGTAATGGGTGCAGAAGTTTCTCTTTTTCTCCTCTTTTCACTCATGATTTTTATCTCTCTCTTTTGTGGTAAAATATTGTTAATTTTTTTGCTTGATAATTATCTTAAATAAAATGCTAAAGTCTAACCTAATTAATATGGTAAAAGAGTGTTGAAGAAATTAGAGAAGAATAGGCTGAGAATAAGAGAGACAGGGCATGATTTGGAGACAATACAGTCAAATTTATAATGACGTGTGAAGGAATCAGAGACTAGTGAGTGAGAGCAGAGAAGATGAGTGAGAGAAGAGAGAGTTCAGAGAAGAGTGATTTGAACAGTGGAGGATTTCATTGCATTAATTGAGACTTACAGCTGTACAAGGCTTATATAACATACACTAGAAGCTTCTGAAGAGTTAGGCCACTTGTGCCAACTCAGCAGACTTAACTAACCTCCTAACAAACTTAATAGCTAGATAAACATGATTAACTAACTGGCCCTCTTTGTTCATTTTCAATATCTTCTTTCACTCTATCATGCCCCCTCAAACTCAAGGGAGCTGAATCTTCAGAGAATTCTGCACCTTGAGTTTGCCTCTGAGATCAAGAAACGCTGCTGATGGAAGAGCTTTGGAGAGAGTGTCAGCAATCTGAGCTGAGCCTGGTATATGACTTACCTGAACCTCATTCTTTGTCACATAATCCCTTACGAAATGCAAGTCAATCTCAAAGTGTTTTGTTTTTGAGTGGAGAATGGAATTTGCTGCCAGTAAGACTGCACTCTTATTGTCGCAATAAGCCATGGGGGCTTCGGGAACATTCCACTTTAGCTCACTTAACAAGCCTTTTATCCAGATCAGTTCAGCAACTAAATCTGCTAATGCCCTGTAATCAGCCTCTATGCTGGATCTAGCTACTACCCCTTGTTTCTTAGACTGCCACGATATTAAATTCCTGCCCAAATAGACACAGAACCCTCCAACTGATTTGCGATCATTGAGATCCCCTGCCCAGTCAAAATCACAATAGGCTTTTAGTGTCAGCAAGGAAGTGGGTGAAGCTTTGTCAAGCTTCAAGCCATAGGTTGCAGTGCCACCAACATATCTCAGGATTCGTTTGACCAGCTTCCAGTGTGTCTCTAGTGGATGCTACATAAACTGTGCTACTTTGTTCACACTGTATGCTAGTTCAGGACTGGTGATGGTAAGGTATTGCAGACTCCTCACCACTGAGCGATACATATGAGGGTTTGCAAACTCAGCTCCCCCTGTGGCCTGAATCTTCAAGGTGGAGGGCAAGGGTGTATGGCACAGTTTGCACCCTGACATCCCTGCTTTGAGCAGCAGGTCTTGGATATATTTACTCTGTGTCATGAGCAATCTTCCATCACTGGTTTTAGTGACCTGAATGCCTAGGAAATAATGTAAAGGACCCATGTCCTTTGGAGCAAAGGCAGAGTTCAGTCGTTGAATAACATCAGATATTTTGCTTTCTGAGCTACCAGTGATGAGTATATCATCAACATAAATGAGAACATAAGCAAGAGAGGATGAAGTGTGTCGAACAAAGACCAAAACATCAGACTTGGTGGCGGTGAACCCCGGACCTTGAAGAGCAGTGGAGATCTTGAAATACCAGGCTCTTGGGGCTTGCTTCAACCCATAGAGAGCCTTGGTAAGCTTGCACACCAATGAACCATCACCAACAGTGAATCCCTGTGGCTGTCTCATATAAACATCTTCATGCAATTCCCTATGGATGAAGGCATTATTCACGTCTAATTGACGTATAGGCCACGAATTTGCCAGTGCAATGGTCAGTATAACTCGGATGGATGTTGGCTTGATAACAGGGCTATATGTCTCTGTAAAATCAAACCCAGGTCTTTGGGAGAAACCCTGAGCAACAAGTCTGGCCTTGTGCTTTTGTAAATTACCATCAGCATTGTACTTGAGGCGAAACACCCACTTGCTCCCAATAGCTTCCCTGCCAGTTGGGAGAGAAACCAGGGACCAGGTATTATTCCTTAGGAGAGCTACAAATTCAGACTCCATGGCACTCTTCCACTTTGGTTCATCTAATGCTTGCTTGACAGACCTTGACTCCATACTTGCAACAAAAACACGAGGCTTAACAATACCTGCCTTGCTTCTAATCACCATTGGATGAGTGTTAACAACAAGAACAGAAGGTAGAACTATTTCCAAATTAGCGATTGGAATTGGAATCGGGACATCTGATGGGGCCCTATGGAAAGGTAGAGGAGAAGAAGGTACAGTAGAATTTGGAGGAATTTGTGTTGGGGCTGAAGAGGGGATGGTAGGTGAGGCTGTTGTTATGGGTAAGGTTGAAGCTGAGTTTGGTTGTGAGGAGAGTTGCTTGGCCTGGTGAGGGATAATGGGAATACATGGTAGTGGCTGTGGAATAGCAGGTGAAGATTCGAGACTGGGCGGAGAATAGAAACCAAAGGAAGGATCTTTGAAAGGGAATGTGGCTTCATCAAACACAACATGCCTTGTAATGACTACTTTTTCATAATTTGTGAGACATTTGTAGCCCTTGTGAGAGGTTCCATAACCAAAAAATACACTTGGTGAGGATCTAAAGTCAAGCTTATTTCGGTTGTAAGGCCTCAGGTAAGGGAAACACAAGCAACCAAAGACCTTGAGATTTTCATAGGATGGCTTCTTGTTGAACAAATTTTCAGGCCTGGAACTATGTGCTTGCGGAGTAGTCTGGGACCAGAGCAAGAGAAGCATGTGCGGAGGGAGGAATCGGAGGGAGCGAAGATAGTGGATGGACCGGTCCAAGCGGTGGAAGCAGTGGTGGCAGTGTCGGAGAGCGACGGCGCCGCCGTTGCTAGCATCGTCGTGTGAGAGAAGAACGAGTGTTCTTGGATTCGAAGAGATTAGGAGGAAGGGGATGGAGAGAGAACTCAGAAATTGAGATTGGGGATGAAGGTGGGGTACTGGGGTGTGGGATGTGTGGGTTGGGCCGTTGGGGGTGAGGTGTTTTTGTTTTTATTTTTTTAATATTATTTTTATTATTTTTATTAATTGTTAAGGGTAATTTGGTCAAAACAATAAAATTAAAATAGAAAAGAACGATTTTATAACGTTTTGTAATGTTGTGGATGATTTTAATAACACAAAAAGGTTGGGGACGAATTTGATTTTTACTCCAAATCTTAGGGACAAAAAAAATACTTAACCCTAAGTATTTTGTTAATTTTACTCTATCATAAATATTTTATTTTGTTTTTATATTAAAATAATAATTATTTTCAATTTTTAATAATTTATTAATTAATTTATATCTATTATACTATAATATACTACAAGTATTTATTAAAAAATAATATTAATAGATATTATATAATTATGAAAAGAAAAAATAAGTAAATTTATAATTATTGTTAAATAAAAATATAATTAATTTAAAAATAAGTGAGTTTATAACTAAAATTAAAATAAATTAAATAGAAATAAATTATTTGATTTTATAAATACATTAATTAGAAGTGTGATAGCTTGGTGGTTGTGACTGACACCTTTTTCATTAAGGACATGGGTTTGAAACCCACCCCACCCATTTTAAAAATTTTTAACTTCCAGCGGTTCGATCGGACTGGTCTTATCGAGTTTGACCGATTTTTACCAGTTTATTTTTGGATTTGACCGGTTCACACTAATTCTCTATCTTTTTTAGTTCAATTAGCGGACCGAATTGGTTTAAGGTCTGATTTACCAGTTTTTCAATCGAATCGGTCGGTCCGATCCGATTTTAATAACACTGGCTCCAAAACTAAATCCAACAAGAAATTCTAGTCAAGTGAATATTGAAAATGAAGATGTAACAAATGAAGGAGAAATAGAAACTATAAAAGCAAAATATGATAATAAATAAGAGACAATATAAGAGATTAATTATCGGATCAAATGAATTAGTATAAGTAATTATTTTTAGGTATAAACACAGCTACTTCAACTCAAGAATAGACAAAATATGTTGATAAGTTTTAACATAATACAATATTTGATCATATTACTTTGATTCAAAGAATGAATATGAATATATGATACTAAAATATAAATTAGTTCTAAATAAATTTTAATAAAAATATCTCCGTAATAGTTTTATTCTTTTTCCTATGATAATAAATAAAGTTTATCTCATGTTCAACTGTACTTACTCGTATCGATTTTAACATAAAAATAAGAGAGTTTAAAAGTTTTACACTTTTACTCGTGAATTATGAAAAATGTACAAATTTAACTGTTAATATTATTTAAAAAATTTTAAAAATATAATTTTAATATAAATATTTTAATTTAATCATAAATTATATAATATTATTAATAAATATTTTTTTTTTACTAAAGATAGGGAAACTCGAATCTGCAACCTCTTAGATAAGTATAGGGGATTATGTCATTTGAACTATAACTCATTAGCTAATAAATAATTGTTATACTTTGAAAACAAGTAAAAATTATTATTTCAGTAAAGCAACTCCACATAATTGCGCTAATTTGATTAATGTTATTCAACAGTATGGCTCCCTAAGCGGTCAGATTATCAATTTCAGTAAATCTGCAATATTTTTCAGTAAGAATACACCTCATGCTATTAAGGAAGAAATTGCTACTTTTCTTAGAGTCCCTAATATTAGTGCACAAGACAAATATTTGGGTCTCCCATCTATTGTTAACAGATCTAAAAGTTAGACATTTGCTTATGTAAAGGATAAGGTGTCGAAGAAGCTACAAGGTTGGAAGCGTCAACTATTGTCAGCAAGTGGAAGAGAAATCTTAATCAAAGTTGTAGGGTGTGCTATACCTATCTATACTCTAAGTTGTTTCAAACTGCCCGAATCACTATTAGATGATATTCACAAAATGATGATGCAATTCTGGTGGGTCAAAAACAGAATGAAAAAAACTCCAATGGATCAACTGGGATACAATGAGCAGAATTAAAGAGGAAGACGGTATGGGGTTTAAAGATCTCAAAGCGTTTAATCTGGCGATGCTGGCAAAATAGGGATGGAGACTAATGACTAAACCAAATTCTCTGTTTTATAAAGTCTTCAAAAGCAAATATTTTAGACTTACCTCTTTTTTAGGAGCGAAACCAGGCCTGAGACCATCTTGGATTTGGCAGAGCTTATTGGAAGACAGAAAAGTACTGGAACAGGGTACCAAATGGAAAGTCACGACACAGTGTATAGTAAAATTCAAAGAAGATCCATGATTTAGTAACTTACCTCCATTTCGAGTACAGGAAGAAGACTGCATTAATGGAAATCTGATCTGGCTAAGACAACTATTCAATGAGATAGGGGTTGGAATACACAGCTCATTTATAGTAAGTTCAGTCCCAACATAGCACAACAAATCTGCCAAATGGATATTGAAAAAGGTGAAGATTCAGTCAGGTGGATAAAGCATGATTCAGGTCAGTACAATGTTAGAACGGGATATGAAGTAACTTACAAGTTTTTTCATAAGCCTATGAAAGATCTTCATGTCAGATTTTAAAGTAGACAACTATGGAGGAGCATCTGGGAGGTTCGATGCCAACCAAAAATTAAGGCATTTCTATGGAAATTTGCTCACGAAGGGCTAGCAGTGAAGACAAATCTTCATAAGAGGATACCTCAGATCCCCAATTTATGCCCGCGATGTTCTTCACTGCCAGAAACGCACCTCCATGCTCTGGTTTTCTGTCCGGGAGTTGTGCAAGTCTAGAATCAATCACCAGTAACAAGTGTGATTCCCAGAGATCCGACTATGAAACCATGGGAGTGGTGGTGTCAGTTGATGGAAGTGGTGAAAAGAAGAATAGACTCAAAAGAAAAAATCAGTCAAGTAAGTTACCTTCTATGGCAAATCTGGTTGTCCAGGAACACTCTCATTTTTGAAAATTATAGAGTTGAGATTGGAAAAATTCTGTCCCAAGCTCTGACATTTGCAGAAGAATTTGGGCGACTTGGGAGGCATAGCAACTGAAACTAAAGAGGAGAGAATAGCTTATCTTTTTTTTTTTAATCTCTACTGCTTTAGCTTGGTATTATTGTTTTTAGGAGTTCCCCAAATTTCTATTATTGTATATGCTTATCCCTGTTTGTGTGGGTATTGTAATTGAATCATTTAATTACAATAAAGATATTATCTTTGGAAAAAAAAAGAGTAAAAATTATTATTTATTATTTTATTATTTTTAGTATTAAAAATAGTTAAACTTTAAATTTAATTAATTTTATAAAACTTTTTATAACAAAACACTAGATATACTAGTTCCATCAAATAAAATACTAATTTGCGAAACTTTTTAAAAATGAGAGTAAAGTATCGTTTTTGTCCCCAACGTTTGGGGTAAGTCCTAAAGTTGTCTCTAATGTTTCAATCGTCCTATTTAAGTTCCTAACGTTTCAAAACTGACTCAATGTTGTCCTGCCGTTAGGAATCCGTTAACAGAATTGACGGCGGGACAAAATTGAGACGATTTTGAAACGTTAGGAACTTAAATAGGACGAAAATGTTAGGGAAAAAATGATACATGGAAATGAATTTAAATTTTATCCTTCAATAATATCATTTTTTACTATACATAGTATTTAATTATTTTTTAATCACATCTAAGTAAATTATATTTAATCATATTACTTTTATTTTAAATAAATTAATTTTTTTTATAATTTTACTCTTAAAGATTTTTAGTTATCATGAAATGTTTGTAGAATGACTAGTATATATAAACTTGCAGGAAAGAAAAAAATAATATATATATACAATAAAATATAAATTATACCTTTTGTCTTTAATGTATCAAAATTCTTTAAAATTATAAAAAAATAAATTTATTTAAAATGAAAGTAATGTGATTAAGTGTAATTTATTTAGATATAATTAAAAATAATTGAATACTATGTATAGTAAAAAACTAATATTATTGAAAGATAAAATTAAATTAAAATTTATTTTTATGTATTGTTTTTGTCCCTAACGTTTTCGTCCTATTTAAGTCCCTAACGTTTCAAAATCGTCTCAATTTTGTCCCGCTATCAATTCTATTAACGGATCTCTAAACAGGACAATATTGAGTCAATTTTGAAACGTTAGGGACTTAAATAGGACGATTGAAACGTTAGGGACAATTTTAGAATTTACCCCAAACATTTGGACAAAAATATACTTTACTCTAAAAATTATTACTATATCATCACCATTTTTAACCGTAGTTATCCAAATTCTACTTTGCTGCTGCACCACTGCACACTGGTGTTCTATTAGAAAAGGTAATGGCGAAATTGGACGTGGTTGAGTGGAAAAAAAAAAAATGGAGCAGGTTGAATTGTCGGGGGAAGCATGCCTTTGCCTTATGACGGATGTAGAGTTGTGCATCTTGTCTTTGTTCCTTTTAGAAACTCTCAAAGTTGTTGGGAAAACAGAGACTGTTTGTGCACCCACTGCGTTTCAATTTTTACCCAAAAACATAATATTTATCTCATTATTATAACATATATTCTTAATACAAATTTAATTTATTACGTTAAACTAGGATATATAACCCCAAATTTAATTTTGATGTAATCACAATCTAAAATATTTTTGTTGTGTCAAAAATTTAACACAAATAATTGATATAAAAAAATTTAATAATTAAAGTGAAGATTATATATGTATGAAACACACTATAATTAAAGAAAATAAGAATGAGTTAGATTTGATGGTTAAGTTATTTTATATTTAGTATCCAAATTTGTTTGAAGTCCAAAACTACTTGAGGTTCAAAATTATTTGAAGTCTAAGTTTGTTTGAGGTCCAAGAAATCCAAAATTATATCCATTAGTTTAGAATTTTTTCTCTATAATTAGAATTAATTTCAATCAGTTAGGAGAGTTTCTATTCATTTACACACTTACTCACTCTAAAAATTTGTAGTCACACACAAAAACAAGAGTCACAAATCTATTTAAGTATTACAAGATTCCATTTTTCTTTCAGTTATTTTAATGTTTTTTTTATTATTTAAATTTTGCCATCTTTATTCAAACACTTGTCAATTTTTATATATTTTAATACAAATTTTATAATTTTTAATTCATTATTTTTTACACTTGTTATTTCTTACTTCTTGTTTTTTATAATTTTTTTTATATTTTTATTGGACACAGTTTCTAAATTCTAAGAACAATCTAAAAAAAGAGTTGTATCTATTCATCGAATTGAGATCTTAATACAAGTTTCATCAACACTTCTTGTCAAGATAAAAAAAGCAAAATTCAAACAAAATAATTTTATACAGTCGTACAATTACATCCATTATTTTAGATAACTATTCACGTAGTTAATAAAAATAATTATTATTTTTAACGATATAATATTACGTAATTAAATATAGGGAAATTTACTTAAATAAATAAAATGAGAGAATCCTTTACTTGATTGCAACATTTGGAAATTTCTTACGAATGTCTTGTTTTGTTTATTATGAAAACCGTGGGAGCTAACCATGGTTTCAATATGTTTATAAACCATGGGAGCCTTGGACGGATTTCAGTTGAAAAACTTTGAACATAAACTGTGGCTGCTCACCACGGATTATAAAGAAAAAAGCTCTAAACATAAACCCCTGCCTACCACGGTTTATGCATAGAGAAGTATAAATACATAATCCATAGATAGTTATCACGGATAGCATTTGTGCCAAACCAAAATTGTTGCATCTTGGTGGTTGAGAGAGTTTGAGGGAGAGGTTTGAAGGTTTGAAGGTTTTGGTGACATTTGAGTGGTGGAGTCATGGAAGACAAAGCTCGCATGTACCGGTTATATTAAATTATTAATTTTAGTTACACTTAAAAATGAATAATACTTTAAAAATAACTAAAAAAAATCAAAAAATCTTATGTGAATCAACATGTACATAAAATATTATGTAAAAATAAGTATAAATATCAGGATACTCAATAAATAATTACCAAAGAATAAAAAGAGCAAAAAATAATTTTAAATTCTAAGAGTTGAAATAGTAAAAAGAATGAAAAAAAAAGTTAGATATATATCAATTAAATAATATTATAAATAAAAAATTTAATTTATTATTTTATAATATCATTTTAAAAAAAATGCATGCATATAATGAATTTATTATAAATAGAGAATTTATTATTTTTAAAAAAATTCATATATGCATAAAATGCATGTATGCATAAATAGAGAATTCATTATATGCATACATGCATTTTTTAAAAAATGATATTATAAAATAATAAATTAAATTTTTTATTTATAATATTATTTAATTGATATATATTTAACTTTTTTTTTTCATTCTTTTTACTATTTCAACTCTTAGAATTTAAAATTATTTTTTACTCTTTTTATTCTTCAGTAATTATTTATTGACTATCCTGATGTTTATACTTATTTTCACATAATATTTTATGTACATGTTGATTCACATAAGATTTTTGAATTTTTTTAGTTATTTTTAAAGTATTATTCATTTTTAAGTGTAACTAAAATTAATAATTTAATATAACCGGTACATGGGAGCTTCGTCCTCCATGACTCCACCATTCAAATGTCACCAAAACCTTCAAACTTCTCCCTCAAACTCTCTCAATCACCAAGGTGCAACAATTTTGATTTGGCACAAATGCTATCCGTAATAACTATTTATGAATTATGTATTTATACTTTTCTATGCATAAATCGTGGTAGGCAGGGAGTTTATGTTTAGAACTTTTTTTTTTTTTTTTTCATAAACCGTGGTGACCAAATACGGTTTATGACTACCTATTTTATGAAACATATTGAAACTGTGGTTAGCTCCCACGGTTTACATAGTAAATAAAACAAGACATTTACGTAAGAAGTTTTCAAATGTTGCCAATCAGGTAAAGAATTCTCTCATTTTATTTATTTAAGTAAATTACCCTTAAATATATATATATATACACTGATAATGTATTAAAATTAAATTCATATAACCTTGCATTTATACCGAATATATTAATATTTTAACAATATATCAAAAATGTTAACAAAAAGAGTCATGACCCAATAAAGATCCAAATGAACAAAAGGAATTTTCTCGGCATGCAATTATATTTTAAGTCATTTTAGTATGATTAAATTATGGTAATATAATTACTATAATATTTAAAAAAATATTATTAAAATTAAAGTAATATTTCTTATGATTAATAAATATTGTTTAAAAAAATACTACTAAAATACAAAAAAATATATAAATTCTAATTTTAAAACACTTACACAGTGGTGATCTCGTTGTTCGATCAGAGAGTATAATGGCGGAATTGGATGCTGCTGAGCCAAAAAAAAAACAAAAAACGGAGCAGGGTGAAATGGCAGAGGAAGCGTGCCTTTGCCTTGTTACTGATAAAGAGTTGTTCGTGATCAAACTAAGCAATTTAAAGAAACAAGAAGATGATATCAAAGATTGGACTTGTTTGCCTCCACCAATGTTCGAGTTCTCTTTGCCACTTCCAAAGCGTGATTTGTGTCCTTTCGAGTTCAACTCCAAGATCTATATGGCGGTGTCCAGGTCAAAAGAGCGCAGTATTCTGCCTCCGGAATCACTGGATGGTGTACCCGCCCCTCTTTACAAGTCATTCATCGCAAACACGCCAGGCTCGGGCGATGTTTACGTCTATAAAAATTCTGGATTTTACGTTCTTTGTTCTGATTGTAGAGTTTGGAAAGAGTTAAACCCTCCTCCGAACTACAGCCAGCTAGGTGAAGACTTTGTCATGTTCGTCCTCCACAACACCCTCTTTGTTTCATCGTTCACCGACTCCTGTTTGGCCCACTTCGACCCCATAAGAGAGTCTTGGACGGTTGAGCCCGAAGCTGATAACAATCTTTTGAACTTCATAGATGGTAGGTTCAGTCCTGAAATTGACCCCTATCGTACTACTTTTCCCCCACAAATTTCTGTGCCCCTTCTGGGTCTCGGCAGCAGCAACAACTACACCAACTACACGGTTTGCCTTACGCATGAGTGTGAGGTACCTCCTCTCAAGACACCTTTGGAGAGGGTGTTTGCCATTGTCGCATTATATCAATACCTTGATGTGTGTTTAGAGGGTATTCAACCCAAGATTAATTATTGGGCCAGATTCAATCTTGTTGACCTTGGCAACGGGAAGCTGTGTGCAATACTCTATTATGGGGAATCGGATTCCGAACCCGAATCAGGGGCGCTCTGCTTCTCAGTTTTCACGCTGTCCGTGTCGAAGGACTTTACTGCATTGCAACTTGACAGTGGTGCTCCTCCCATGGAGCGAGATTTCTTAGAAGTGACTGTCCATCGGAAGTGTGCCCATACCATGAAGAACTGGAAAGCATCTTATTATATCCACGCCTTTGTTTGGCCACCTACTAAGGGTGGAAGGTTTAATCATAGAACAAATACATATTATTAACATTTCTTGTTATTTTCTATGGCTTTTTATTGTCCTTTGTCGTTTTTAATAGGATCATGAATGAACAATAAATTAAATATTATTGTGTTTTGAGGATTACGATCTTGCTTAAATTGTGTCTATATTCTCTTTAGCTTAAAATTCCTTTGCTTTTTGAGATATTTGCACTATTGCTGCCAGCATTCACTCATCTTAGTGAATTTGAATAAGTGATGACATCTTGCTTATGCTTTTTGAGATATCATGGGTTTCATTTTATGTTGTTAATATAAATAAGTGATTATCCTACTTGAATTAATAAGTCATTGTTTCTTTTTCATTTTCAGTTAACATTTATGTATTTGGATATGTGAAACCTTTTAGATTTCAATTTAGTACTTGGGAAATAAATTTACTTTGCAAAATTTATTAGCATGGTTGCGTACACTGGTTTATTGAGTTAATTTCGTCAATTAAATGTTACTAGTTGTGAAGTGCCCGCCCACTTGATTGAGTGGCAAACATATTGTGCTACCTATGTAGTTCAGAATTTACTTACTAAAAAATTTCAGTTGATTCACCTTGTTTGGGTATACTATACCCACTAGTTTAGGCAAGTAGATTCTTGTCTACAAATATTTTATATAACACTTTTAGGATCCACATAGTATATCAAATTTCTAAATTGCTTTTAGATTTTTGACGGCATAAATAAAAATTTCTAACATCCTCTCCATGGTCGCCTCTGGCATCGCTGCCAAGGTTGGTGCCACTCGCAGTTTTAAAATTGTCGGAAGCAGTTTTGTTGGAGGGATTTGCATTTCGATCTAGAGTATCTTGCTGCTCTACCACCACCATTTCTTCCTCAGTCCTCTGCTATGATGTCTGTATGCTATTCTCATTTTTTTTAGTAAAATCATGTTTTTTTTTCTTTTTTTTTTTTAACTTAAAATTAATTGAATAAGAAAAAAAGTTTACATTTTGATATTTTTATTCATATTAATTTATGAATGATCAACTTCCAGTGCTTTCTATTCAGAATATATAATGAATTTTAAATAATAAATTGAATTTATAGTCTGCACATCTTATTTCTAAGTCATTTCCAACAACATATGAATAAAAAAAAATAGTCTAAAATTTCACAAGTTAAAAGAGTTAATACTCAATTTGGCTCCAAACTTGCACACAGATCTCAATTTAATCCTAAAATTTCAATTGTCTTTTTTTAGTTCCTAAACTTTGTAAAAGTGACTCATATGGTAAAAGTGATTCACACTAGTCTCTAAAACGATTTTTGACACAAACATTACTTCGTGATGCCATAAACAACCAAATACCATGCTGAAACTTATAATACGTCATTTTGGTTTTGATGCTCAAGTGCCCAAAAACGATGTGGGATCACTTACTTTAGAAAGTAAAGTTTCAATAAATATCACTTACGATGTTTTTTTGAGCTATGAGTTATTTTTTTTGAGCTATGAGTTATTTTAGTGCTAAAATAAAAATGCCATTTTACAGAATCCAATATGACATCCGACAGAATCCAATATGACATCCGACTGTCCATGTTAGCGTTAACATTTGTGCGTCAAAAAGTATCCTAATGACTAACATGAATCACATCGCAAAGTTTAAGGAATAAATAGAGGCAATTGAAATTTTAGGAACTAACTCCGTGCAAGTTGAGGGACCAAATTGAGTATTATCTCAAAAATACCAAAGGCAAGAAACCTTTTTGTCTATACAAGAAATCAGCACTATAGCGTGAATATCATTCTCTCGTATGGTACAATAATTTAGTTCACTCTCCACACCCGTTGCATTAATCCGTGTCAAAACGACCTATCACTTTTCCCCCCTCAAGGTAAATAAGTTGTGGACCAGCCGAAAACCCATGGCATATAATAGTTCACCACTTCTTATCTCTTATGATAAAGGGCAACAGAAAAGGGTGCAAGCCAATCATTCATTGCGGATCGAATAGTACTTCTCCCAGAGAGTTTGTGATTTCGATATTTCATTCATAAGGTTCTTGAACTTGACACTGCAGTCTCCCCCACTGTAAAAACAAAGAAAAGATATTAACTCTCACAGACAGGAAAGGAGGAAGAAAACCTTGGAAATAAACAGACTCAACAAAATATAATAATTAAAAAAAAAAAAAAAGTGCAGCTATGAAAAGAGACTAAATTTGCATCGTTCTGCAAACTAATCATGGGAGAGCACCTAACGCAACCAAGGCAGAATATTATGTTGCATCCATTTATTAATCTTAGGGTTGCATCACTAACAGAATCGAACCATATCTGAAAGCAGCATCATATGGAAAGACAGATCAAATACAAACCTAATGCGATTCAACGAAGCAATGGCTCGAAGCGCGCTTCGAATCATGTCTTCATTACGATCAACTTCTTGCTTGACAGCATCTTGTTTAGGCTTAAAATTAATGGTCTTCTGAAGAGGATCCACCAATGAATCTAACACTGAAAGGTGACATCAAAATTAGAAAACGAACTTCAATACGGAAAATTCTTAATACCTAAACAGAGACTGTTAAGAACCTGCCAAGACTGCAGAAGGACACTTATCAGCTAGCTTCGAGAGTATGAGATGGCAAGGCATTTTAACATCATAATGATCTGAAAAATACAAGATTGTTATCCTTCAAATTACAGATATATTAATACGTATTGAAAAAGAATAAAGGGAGGCAGGATCCTCAACCCCTTAAGTATTACATAGTTCATCAGATTTAATAATAGCTATGAAATAAATTTACCATGGTTAACATTGCCTAAGCTTTAGTAAGAAACACACAAATCTAGTCCTCTGGTACATCAGTGAAAATCATGCTCTAGTACATTGGCATCTAAATTTGTGCAAACATGCTAGGAAAAATGGATAAAGGGGATAGTTAAATATCTTAAAGCTAATACAAAGGAAAGTGTCAACATGAATAAAAATGTAGAGAATCTAAATATTAGATCGTTGTATCAGAATCATCTAACTCGCATGCATGACGAAAGGTTATAACAAAATCTCACCATCCAACCCAGATTTCAGATAAGGAACAATGAATGATGAGGGGTTCACTTGATCAAGACAACTATCCAATAATGTGTCCACGCATTCGAACGCTGCCTTCCTCAATTCAAGTCCATCATCCACAATATGCTTGAAAGGGCCAAGATCAACTGTCCGTATCAGCTCTTGCTGTGAAACATACATTATAAAAATAAGACCAACTTCACTAATATGAGATTCTACGTTGTTAAAAGTAGGCTATGAAATTCAAATGTCATTACAAATTATATGAAAATTACTGTAAATAACCCATCACAGTAAAGTGAATGCAGGTGCATATCGTAATGTCATGCTGAATTCTAAAAACTCTCATGTGGCAAAAAAAAAACAAATCAGGTTACCTTAACAATTGTCTGATCATAGAGAAGAGGCAACAGATCAGGAAGAAGACCTTTGATGAGGTTCGGCTTATTGTGTGCAAATGTGCTTAAAGCCAGGACAGCAGCTCGTCTAACATGCTGCATGGTCATAAGAACAATCAGTGTGACAAGATTTAAATCTAATAAGCTGCCAGTAAACCAGAGAGAGAGAGAGAGAGAGAGAGAGAGAGAGAGAGAGAGAGAGAGAGAGAGAGAGAGGGGGGGGGGGAGTGGTGTTAAACTCACTCTGTCATTATCCTTGATAAGCATCAGAAATGATGATATCTCGGGGTATATGATCTCGTCTATCTTCTCAGGACGTTCCACAATAGAATACTTTACAGCAATGACAACAGTAGCTCGGATAAAAGCAGCTGGGCTGGTTGTTCTTACCTAAAGAAATTTCAAAACACAAAGATATCCATCATATATAACTTGCAAGTCAAAAGCATGAATACAGCATACCAACAGAAAATTCAGCTACCTTGAGTGCAGGAACAAGTTTTGCAGGTTCAATAAGTGCAATTTTTCCCAAACACTCGGCCACCACATTGCGCACCCCTTCTTCCTCACTTTCACAGTGGTTGAAGAGTAAATTAAGTATTTTCTCAACACTCGACTCTTGAAACTCTGCTTTATCAACAGATTGTCTCACAATTACCTGGGTAAGAAAGGGCAATAGAATTGCATCTTCCATAAATATCTGCACGAAATCACAATCAAGGGGAAAATATTTGTTCAAGGAAACACACCTCCTTCAAAGAATGAAGCAAGAGATACTGTTTCTTCTGCTGATTATCGATCTGATCCAAGATAAACGGCAAGTATTTTGGAAGGTTGCCAACAGCGATATTACCAAGAGCATAAGAGGCAGCAGACTTTATCTCTTCAAAAGGTGATTGGAAGGATTCAATGACAATATTTTCTATATGGGCATGTGCACTAAGATCCTTCCTCCTACCAATCTCTCCCAAACATAGAAGGGCAAGGTGCTGCTTAGCCTTTAAAATGGAAAATGAAAATATGATTAGTACACAGGGAAGTGCTGAAACAATCTGAAAGGGTAAGTCATGAGGATGTATAATGGGAAGTGTTGGGACAAATTCATTCCACAATATATTGAAATGATATCCTGAAGTTATGGTATCTATTAAATTCCAGGGATAGCCTAAAATACTACAAATTTTAAGGACATCCTATCAGACTAGCCACGAAAAAATTTAAATAAATAAAATACCAAAAACAGCAATAAAGATTCAGCAGTCCATCATCCATATTTTAAACAAGATTTAATTGGGGAAGGCTGCAAAAGTAAGGAGACAGGGAAACAGATTATCAGCAAAACATTTGCTATGCAGCCGAAAAACTGGAGAACATACAGAGTTAGAACTGCTGTCATCCTTGAGAATGTCTGTCAGCATTTTCACTGTGGACGAACACTTCTGATCCCCAGCAGCAAGGCACAGAACAGCCACACATTGGGCTATTGAATGCAACGCTTGTTTGGCAATGCCACCTGACTGTGGTGAAGGCTTGGCGCTGGCAAGTAGTGACTCCAGCAGAGAATCAAAGCTAGTGTTTGCAGAATAGACTAAAGCAGCAAAAAAATTCTGTAAAGCCTGGAGCATTAAGAACAAGAAAACATAAGCATGCATAGATTTTATGATATTAAAAATGGGTAAAACATTAACTATATCAATCAATCAATGTAGAATACCAAAAGGGCTTGCCCCTGCAGCAAGGAGCTTTTAATTAATGTCAGAGCTTGAGGAAGAACTTTGTTTCTGACAGCCAGACCAACACTAGGACTGGACCTCTTGTCACTCATTAACGTGCAGCAGAGTTCAAGGGCAAGAGCTGTCATATGTAAATCAGAATCACTGTAACACAGGCAACAAAAATTCAGGCAGGAAAAATTACTGGGTCAATCAATCCTGATCATCACTGCCAATTAACATAAGGGTAGATGAGTAGACAAACCTAATTAGTCCCGAGAGTTCTACAATAATAACTTCATACGCAGAAGAACCAATCTTATCACCATATGCAACTATAAGTGAATTTAAGGTTCCTAAGGTTGCCTGCCTTAGTGCTCGATTAGCCTGTTTTGCAAACCAGCAAATCAAAGATTATTATATTATATTGGACCCTTTCTAGCAGAAATAAGTAACAACAAAAAATAAGCTTTACATACCACCACAAAAAATTCCAAGTAAACACTACTCAAGGTAATAAATAATAATACAGATCATTATGGTGAGAATTACATACTTTCCGTAGAAATGCAGTCAACTCTGCTATTACATGCTCCAGAACACATGACAGATCCACCCGAAGTGGAGAAGCAGCAATGACAGCAAATGCCTGCTCAATAAACCATGACATTATAAAAATATATTAAAAATAAATCAGCAAGCAGAAAAATATTTGATTTCTATCATGTTTACAGCAGAACATCTATGAGCAGAAAAGGAATATAGCCATCTGAAGTTACATACAACCCCCTGCTACTATAGTTGGTTAGGGTCACCAAGTCCCCAATTTGATTTGGGTCTACTACCCATATCAGTCCACTGAGAGTTAACTGTTCACTTTACATAAAGAAAATTTCAAGAAGCTTCAGAATGGCAATTTTAAGCAAAGCAATTAATTGTTACAGAGAAATGGGGGTAGAATACAAAGATTCCTGAAACTTAATTACAAAATATAAAGGGCAGCCATTGCCCAAGCATCCTGTGTTATGCAAGGTCTGGGAAAGAGCTGCATCCAAAGGTTATATAACGTTGAATATTTAGCACATCAGGTATGCTACATACAAGTAATCATAATGATTTCATTGACCTTTCCACTTCCCTTGTGAAGGAATTCCCTTATTACCATACAATTTAAAGTTTTATCTATATCACAACTTGCAAGTCATAGAAAATCCTTGAATTTTAAAGCTCAAAATTCAACTGACCAACCTTGACTGCTGTGAGACGAGTTATCTCATTTCCCATTCGATCAACAAGTACAGGAAGGCATGCTGGTAGTTCTTCATTTAGATGATCACCAAATGTTGACACAATGAGGCCAATGCAGGAGATAGCACACTCCTTAACCTCCTGAGAGAGAGAGAGAGAGAGAGAGAGAGAGAGAGTCAAGCATGACAAAAATTTAAAAGCAATCTTCAACAAATTATCATACTAACCTGATCTTGATCTTGGTTTATTAAGCGCGACATAATGCCATTATAAATGGGATGGACGTATGGTCTGAAATCAAATCCAGATCCCTACACCACAATTTCATTTCAATTAGGAATAGGTCTGACACTATTTCTCAGCCCAAAGATGGTACACACAAATACCTCAATGCTAGGGCGGACAACGCGTACGAGTTCTCCGCATACCCTCAAGGCCTCAGCAGTGACCTTATAATATCGCTCACCAACAGCTGATAGAACAGGAGCAGAAAGAGCCTAGTAACAGGAACAGAAATTCAATAAAGCAGTATGCTTCCATTTGTCATGCGTAGAGTCATAGACATTAACGTAACATTCACGTTACTGCCCTTTAGTGAAATATTTCGACAGGCAAAGTAAAAAACAATAGAAGTGTGTAAAGGAACAGCTATATAAAAGGTTCGGATGTTGATAACCAAAAAACGGATTTCATAGTTGACACAATCCTTGTATGAAACCCACTATGGTCAAATACGGAGAAAGACTTAAATCACAAATGCTACTGACAACATAAACATGGCCAAATCAGTTATAGAAAAGAATGTCAATAACCCACCTCTAGGCAACATGGATACCTAAATTATGACATGAAAGAAATGTTTCGACCAAAATGCTTGAGGATCAATCTATAAGTACAATCCGAGAAATGGCAAAATTATAACTTTAGTCAATGGAAACAATTTTTCTATATAAAGCAGAAAAATAGTTAACTATAAACAGTAAGTTAAAACAAATATATATATATATATATATAAGTAAAACTCATATAAGAGGGAAATACGCCAATAGTGTTTTAAAGATAATCATTAGCAAATTTATCATACACCAGCACTGATGCAGGAATCAAACCCAGAGAAAAGCATAAACTGAACAAAAAAAAAACTTGCTGTTACCTTAATATATGGGTGGAAAACATCAGGAGAGTGTGAAGATAATACCAATCTTGTAAATACGAGAGCTTCAATCTTCAAATTTGATGTAGATGATTTGTCCTGGAATGCAAAAAATAAAAATAAAATAAGAGAAAGAGAGTTTAAAGGACCAAATGACAAGAGAAAAACTATATACAAAAGCTAAAGCAATCAAAAGAAGAGCTATGTATGAAGCATAGACTTCCAATCTCAATAAAAATACATTAGATTAAAATAATTACAACCAAAGGCAATATGATGTACATTTAATGCTTTTTCGATTCCTGGAATGAGTGACCCAATGTGGTCTGCAAGACAGTCTGGCAAGACAACCACCAGTTCTTTCAGAACAGAAAACGCACCAACCTACATACACAAGTAAACTACGCTTAAAATCTAGTGAGTGTTTTAATCATATATCAACTTTTAATGACTATTACCTTTGTCTTGATAGATTTCTCACGCAACTGCCTATTTATAGATTTGACAATCTTTGAAACTTCTTGCTTCAACAACCATCTAGGACTGCATTTCAGGCAAGAACAATTCAATAAATGTGACACCATATGAGGTAAATGCAAAAACGGGCTTATCACTTAACAGCAGGAAAAGCTAGAATGATAGTGGATGAAGATAGTGCTGCTGATAAAGCATATCAACCCATATTAAAATTGTGACAAAATCATAAAACTAAACAACACAATGCATGTGCACACTCAGATCATGTGGATATAGAAAAACCAGGAAGATTACAGTAAAAACGTATATTTTATTATCAGACAGCTGTCTTCAGATACAAATCTTGTAGAATTCCCATTTCAGTAAAAGCAGCAGTTAAGAATATTGATAGAACATGGTTCGAGAAAACATTTTCTAAAAATGTCTCGAAGTGCACAACTAATTCATGCAGAAATCAGAATCAAACATTCTGAACGAATTACTGGCAATTCACTGAATCAAGTTTCCACCATCCAAAGAAATAAAAAGATAACTAGACAGAGTTATTTGGAATAAAAATCATAAGCTTGACTTGCCTCGTTTCATTTGCATCAATCTGCCCTTTAGTTACATTGCCAGTTTGACGCAAGAGCTCAATGAAAGTATTAAATACATCCATCTGCAACATATCCATGTCATATAAGCAACTTGGTATCGTTAAATAATAAGTAATAATAATACTCAATTTGAGACCAACCTTGACATTTTCTTCTCTCTCTTTAAATCTGTCGATCAATTTGGGACAAGCCTGTAGAACAGAAGAGTCTAAAAATTAGGCAACCATTCAAGTGATAAGATATTATAAAAGGTGGGTAAAAGTTATGTACACAAAAGCATGTAAACATAATTTTTCTCTCTCCTCCTACCCCCTATTTTAATGAAAATATTAAATGTTATTGGAAGGAAATAACGATAAAAGCATATATCTCATAAAGGTAATATAGGAACATCATTATCGCATTCTCAAATATTGAGAAGAACCAATAATATATGAACTAGAAACTGATAGCAACTTTACCTCATCATATAGCCTTGAAAGCATTTCAGGGCGAGAAACAATCAATGCTGCTAGGCATTTGGCTGCTGCTCTTCGAACTTTCCAGCTGACATCTTCATCATCTGTATATTCATTTGCACTCTCACTGCAAAAGAAACAATATATTCAACATAAGATACAAGAATAACATGCAACCATGAACTCCTGTCCATACAAGCAGCCAAGAGAACAAAAAACAAAGGTCACATACTCATCCTCCTCCTCTTCATGACCTTCATCGTCAGTATCCTCCTCCATATTGTCAGTGAAGTTTGGATCATAGCTTAGATATTCTAGCGTCAAATGTAGAATTTCATCACAATACAAGGAAATATCCCTTGGGCACCTTAAGAGAAAGCTTTCTAATGCCTGCAGTAACATTTTATTATTGAGCCCAAAGCAAATATCTTACAGTATAAAAACAACAAATATGTTACACACAAAGCTCTTCATCATTGTAAAGCTTCTGATAACAAACATAGCACCTGCAAGCTATACTCACGAAGCTCTTCGTCATTTTCTGATGCATTAGTACAGTAATCAATAAGAACTGGAACCGTGTCTCCAAGATGGGACCCAAAACGGTAGCCAACAGCACGACTGAAACAAGAAGAAAGTGATTTCATTTTAACAGAAAAGAGAACTGAAGCAGAAATGGGGGAAGATGAAAGTTATTTCCCACCTCAAAGCACCAATCATCTGTATATTTGTGCGGGTCATTTCAGACTTAGCAACTTTACTTTTCAAGTTAGTAACAACTTCAATTGTTGCTTTCGCCAGTAAATCATCTGACAAGCTTGAAGAAAGAGATGCTGAAGAGAAGAAAATTAAATCGTTAAGTATAACAGACTTTAATTTCAATGACATGTATTAGATCCATAAAATTAGTGGTCCATTCGAGAAAGGAAGGGGAAAGAACACCATTTCAGTCAAGAGAAATTAAGAACTTTTCTGGAGATCATCATCAGTTTTCTTCTCGCGTCCTTTTTTTATCATAATGTTGCAAGTGAGCAATCATTTACTTATATTTTAATTTTCCTTACCAAAACTAACGCTCATGGATAGATAAACGCTCTTGGTGTTTGCTTACCAAAATATCATCCAGGCCGAAGGCCCTTTGTCAGATTTTTAAAACCAAATCAATTTTGATGTTCAAATTGATACAAAAGCCAGTTTGCAACAAAACATACATGGTATGGGTGTGTTTGTTCAAACATCAAAAGCTTTTTGAGCTACTTTTTCTAGCTTGATAGTTTTAGGGTTTAGGGAACATTTGCTTCATATATAACCATCTTAAATTATGCGAGTCCAATGACAAAAAAAAAGTAATTTTTTTTAAAAAAAAGGAGTCAGTGCGCTTGCAACAAAAAGCAACATCGAAATTCCGATGAAAAATAAAAAGCCAAAATTTCAGGTTAGTCTTACCAATGCATGCCACAGTCTTCTTGCGAACACTAGCTTGATTGGAACCCAACTGAGAAAGCAGGGAACTTAATAACAGCTCATGATCAGATGCCATTAGATTCCCAAATTTATGAAGGACATCACATAAAATATCCAAGCATTCACATTTAATCTCTGTGCCCATCTGCAGAATAAAGTGGAGATTTCAAAAAGGCATGTTACTTAGAAAAACACTAATTAAAGAGTTCATAAATCACAATTAGCAGTTTCACATTTATGCATATAGTTCATGTTACACCATAAACCTTGGAAGTTGCAGGGCTAAAAATATAAACTGAAAAAACAACCCAAAGTTGCCCGTAGCTATATATAATAATAAGGGAGGAGGAAAAAAGTCACATGACATTTTTCAAAAATAAAATGAATCTATGAGAAATAAAATTTCTGACATCATAAATAGAAGCAAAGAAAAACGGAGTGTTACTTAGCCACAGTATTAAGGATGTGCAAATAAATATCGATTGAAACACTTAGGTCTAAATATTAAAAAATGAAATGGCTGCTTCATAAGTACGAAAAATCAAATAAAATATATTTAAATATCTTTTATGTCTTAAACAACTATTGCCTAATAGGTACATATCAGATCAGATCAGAAGAAACTGATAATATAAACATAAAATCATCTACAAATAGAAAATATCAACTCAGAGAGGCCTGAAGACCAAAAAAAGGTGGAACTTAATGAATGTGCCATTGGCCTCACGGATACAGATGAGTTATTATTAAAATTGAAGGAACAGAGGTTTTAAGTATAACTAAGAACATACTGAGCCAGTAATTCCTTTTATCAGTTGTGGTGAGAGAGAATGAAGAATAGACTGGGCAAGAGACTGAGTAGAAACTTCAGCAACAATTGTTTTCAAAGCTATGCTGGCAATATCACGATGCTGATCCTTCCCATTTAGCAATTTATCACAGAGTTTTTCGGTCATTTCCACAACCCTTGCCTCACTCACCTTCCTCACTAATGGAGCAAGACTGCAAATCTTTTATCAAGTTAGATTCATAAATATAATATTTAATACATTTCTGAAAAGTATCAAACTTTATCATTTATTTTTTATTTTCTCATTGTAACTTGAGCTCCCTACAACGAAGACCCTTGAACAAATAATTTTCTGCAACACTTGCGTTTGTAAAAACAACGGGGATTAACAAGCTGACTTTTCATTATAAGTTATTAAAAGTGTAGGCATGATTTTAGCTTCTGTAATAATAATAATAGTAACAACACAGAAAAAGAGAATAGCAGAATGAGCAAAAAAATCCTACAAAATCTTTTAAATTATACTTAACTAACCTTCGAAAACAGTGGCATAAATCCATAACTGACGGTAGAAGACGAAATAACACTATTTGAAACATACATGCAAAGCAAAACTAAAATATACAAGTGAGCATAGAGAATTGCTGTACCATTTGACAGCCAGCCCAGAAACATCACCAGCTGCATCATCAAGCTGTTGTATGATGATATTTGTCAACTTCATCTCTAGATCAGTATCAGCCTTAAATGATGATTTCTGCAACTCATTAAGCAAATCAGACGTGGCCATATATCTATAGTCCTTATCCTTTCCAGTCATCTACAAGAAACAATTCAGAAAAAACCGAAAAGGAATCAATTAACATAAATAACTATATATAATGGCACCCATACTCTCAAGCTCATTCCAAAAAGGACAGAAAACTATGTACCTTCTCTAGTATGCCAGTTAGAGTTAAATTAGCCATGTTGCCAGCACTGTGTGAATGTGTAATGCCAAGTCTCACAAAACAGCTGCAATCTGAGAAGGTGCGAAAACTGGATTTAGAAATACGTCGGATGAGTGTGACAATAAGTTGAAAGCATAAAGGAACGATTCTCCTAAATTCTAAAGAACATGGAATGCTTAAATGCTAACGACAGGGGTGGGATGCAGGAGTGAGCAGAGGCCATAGCGAGCGAAGAACAAAGAGATTTTGGTAGAGAGATAGAGAAAGAAAACAGAACCTGAAAAGCAAAAAAGGGATGAAACCCTAAACAAAGCAAAGCAAGGAAAGTGCGAGCTGAGAATCCGGCACCGGCGAGGCAGAGAGAATGGAGAAAAAGGCGATGCGATTGCGATGGATCAGAATGGGAAACGGATTGGATTCAGGTCTTGTTTCACTCCGATTGGGCTGCACTCAACACTCCTCGCTACCCAGCTCTCACTCACACCACACTCTTCTACCTTTAAACCCTATTCATTTCATTTTTTATATATTACTACTTTTTTTTTTTAGATAGACTAAAGATTTGTTTGGATGAGTTTTTAAAAAAATATTTTTTTAAGTTATTTTTTTTTAAATTTTTATAAAAAAGTAAAATTAGAAGTAATTTTATGTTTAGATATTTTATATAAAAATATTTTTTATTTATTAATTATGTTTAGATATAATAATATAAAAGTATTTTTTATTTATTTATTATGTAAAAAATATTTTTTTAAAAAATATTAAAAAAAAATATGTAAATTATAATTTTTTAAAAAAATTATTTTTTTATTTTTTAATAATTTTATTTTTAGTTTTACTACTAAAAATTTGTCAAATACACTAAAAATAAAAAAAATATTTTTCATTAAAAAATCTTTTTATTAAAATAATAGTATCCAAATAAATACTAATTTATTTTATAAATATTTTCTAAATAGATTAATTAAATTTCATACAGTCAACAAAAAAAATTAAATTCTCTAGAAAACCACAATTAGTAAAATGATAAAGTTATATCAATCATTAGTAAATTCATAACTTTTACCATATATAAAATTATTATTTTTACTTAAAAATAATTAATTTTTTATTTTATTATTTTATCAATTTTGTTTTTTTATTTTAGAGGAGTTTAATTTAAGAAAACAAAATTCACACACACATATATATAAATATAACTATTTATATTTTTATTGTGTATTATTTATTTATTTCGTTGTCAAGTAATCATGGTAAATAAGATAGATGTATTGGATAATGATAAAAAGAAAATTGAACGCTATAGATATATTTCTAAATAAGATAAGAATATTGGACAACTAAAATAAAATGTTTGTAGTATAATTTTGATATATTTAAAAGATAAAATCATGTGAAAAAAAAATTAATAGAATTTATTATGATTTCTATTTTTTAATTGTATTCAAAATATTATAATTTTTATTTTGTTGATTTTAATTTATTTTCAGTTTAATCTGTTTCAAACTATTATTATTGAAGTTGAATTGATTTATAACCATTTAAATTTTAAATTTTATAATTTAAAAATTTGTGATTATTTTTTTCCAAAATCAAATTAGGATTTTTTTTGTTTAAATGAAATAAATATAAAATTTACAAAAATACATCAAGTACAACATAATTACATAAATACACAATTGGCCACATCTCGAATAATGAGGGGTTCCAAAAATTGAACAAATCTCAGGTGCTAACAATCTGTGTCATAAAGGTGTCAGAGATAGATGCAAAAAATTAGGGGTGGCAAAACGGGTTCCGTTGGGTCGAGCTAGTATTTAGAACCCGCCAAATTAAAAAAATTCGCCAAATCTGCACCGCTAAATTGGCGGGTTTTTGCGGGACGGAATGGTCCGCCGGGTCAAAGATTTTTATTTTCTTTTTTTATTAAATAAAAGAGTGATTATTATTATAAAATTAATAATTATAGAACTTTCAAACACTTTTTTTTATTTTTATTCTTCTTTTAGTTATTAACTTTATTTATTTTATTTTATAATTTCGTATATTTGTTCGAATTATGTGACTTATTTTTTAAAATAAAGATAGTTCTATTGACAAATATTATTTTGAACAATTTTATTGAAGTTAAAAATTAAAAAAAAAAGTAAAAAATAATTTGACTATTTTTTATTTGTATTTGATTTTTTAATTATTATTTTTTAGTTAATTTTAATGAATTTTATTTTTCAAAAAAAAAAAAGAATCAAGCGGGCTAGCCCGCCAATCCGCCATAAAGTGGAGCGGGCTAGCATTTTAAACCCATTTTAGTTGGTTGGGCGGGGCGGATTAGGACGGATCGGTCCGCTTTGCCAACCCTAATTTTGATTGACTCAGTAGCCAAGATATGCACAATGCGAAAATTAGTAGCTCAGATACAGTCATCCATTTTTATTGTGTGATAAAAATATTTCATTTAAAATTTCGATGATTATAATTAAAATTAATAATTTAATTTAATTCAATCAAAACAAATCTACTTGTATTATTGTACTAGTTATTTGTGAGTACTGTAAAATTAATTTAAAAAAAAATGATATTATTAAATTAAATCATGCGCGTATAAAAATAACTTAACTATACTCTACCTACATACTTAATCTAACAATGCCATTTTCTATGTTGGTATGATAAGATAGTATCTATACAATATAAAATTAATCTAATAATATCACACAATAATATCTAAAAGACAATAATTTTAGAGTATATATCCATTTTGGTCCTCAAAGAATTTCAGACTGGACACTTTAGTCCCTAACTAAAATTAATTACTCGATTTATCCCTAACAATTAATTCCTTTAGTCACTTAGGTCCTTTACTCCGTTAACTCTAACGGAGGACAAAATAGTCCTTGACAACTCTAACAGGGGACAAAATAGTCCCTGATCTCCTGTGTTCGGAAACGACACTGTTCTCTCCCAATTTCCATCATATCTCGCATAACACTAGCAGTCTAACACTGTAACTTCAAACTACACAATGCACACTCTATAAATTTAATGTTCACAAGAAAAAAAATCCTCAACTTGTTCTCAACCAATTCATACTCAGGAAACTAATGCCTATGTCTCTCAACTCGTTATCGTCTTCGATGGATCCCATGAATCTAGATAGCAAATCTGATTTGTTAAGACCTGTCGTCGTCGTTGCCATCTTCCTCTTCCTCTGCCCTATCATCTCCATAACCACATTGTCCACCACTCCGATCGCTTCCTTTAGCTTCTTCTCTGAACCAATATTCAGTAATCGCTTCAATTTCCATATGAGCGGCAACGACGACATTGCTCGTTGTACTGATAGCTTGGATGCGAGGTCAAAGCTGTCTGCCAACTTGGACTCTGGAAAATAATGAATGAAGCACTTGGTGTCTATTTCAAATGAGAATTTGCATATGATGTCGAAGGAGAATCTTCTCATGATGTCCTAATGTCCAACAATCTATATTGCTTGCCGGAGAGTGGAGAAAGGCGTGCCCTTGGAGTAGTCGTGGAACTTGGTCTTGAGGATTTCATGGACGTGTCGGGGTTGGAGATGATGTTATCGAAGACGTGGGAGTGGATGTTTTTGGTGGGTGAAGTGCAGAGGAGGTGGATGTACCAGTCACAAAGATTTAGGAAGTGTATGGTCCATGACATGTTGAGGTAGGTGCGATACGTGTGACAATTATACCATAACACCATAGCTTAATCTTGGAGCTAAAGAGGAGGAAGGAAAAGATGGAAAAGAAGAATGTGAAGGTGAAGAAGGAGAATATGAATGTTAGAGTTATGCGAGATATGATAAAAATTGGGGAAGAACAGTGTCGTTTTCGAATAAAGGGATCAGAGATCATTTTGTCCCTTATTAGAGTTGTCAGGGACCATTTAGTCCCCTGTTAGAGTTATCAGGACTATTTTGTCCTCCATTAGAGTTAACGAAATAAAGGACCTAAGTGACTGACGGAATTAATTGTTAGGAACCAATCGAGTAATTAATTTTAGTTGGGGACTAAAGTGTCCAGTTTAAAATTCTTTGAGGACCAAAATGGGTATATACTCATAATTTTATTAAGTATAATACTCTTTTAAAATAATCATGAAAAATATTTATAATAATTCATTCCTATATATATATATATATATATATATATATATATATATATATATGAGTATATTTAATTAATAATTTAATTTATTTCAATAAAAACAAATATACCTGTTCATTATTTATCAAAAAATCTTACTTTTTTTATAAAAAAATTTAATTTTTAATTTATTTATTATTTATTATTAAAAATAAAAATTTAAAATTTTTATTTATAAGTATATAAATACCATCGAAACCTAAAAAAAAATAACAAAAAACAAAAGCTTACATACTAGAAAATTTTTTGAATATAGTCTATCTCTCAATTATTTATATTGAGAAAGGCTAGTCAATTATTATAAATAGGCCAATTCTATGGTGCCTATGAGTTTTTGCCTAAATTTTGCCTAACTTATTTTTTGTAGTAAATTTTGATTTTTTAAAAATTATTTATTCTTATATCTTTTAAATTAAATAATAATTTTTAACCATTTTTAATAAATAGGCACCATAGCATTCACCAAATAAATATTACAAAAGCCTTACTAACAAATATTCTAAGAGTATATATTTGAATATATTTTTTAAAAAATAAATATTTTTTAAATTTTAAAAAGTACTCTCAAAAATCAAAATACTCGTTAGAAAAACTTGACTTCACTTAAAACAATTATGCAGTGGGATAAGAAGCATCCATGACGATTCCATATCATTCAAGACAAGCACATATGCATTTTTTCCTCCTTATGTATCCTCTCTCACCCCATTCA
Source organism: Arachis hypogaea (assembly GCF_003086295.3). Taxonomy (NCBI): domain Eukaryota; kingdom Viridiplantae; phylum Streptophyta; class Magnoliopsida; order Fabales; family Fabaceae; genus Arachis; species Arachis hypogaea. The sequence continues at coordinate 134,771,351 of NC_092046.1, forward strand.
GTGCCCATGAGTTCTTAATAATCCAATAATCAGTACCAATTTCATTTGTACCATAACCAATCGCTGTAACGCTATGATTAAGCTCATACCCACATGTTATATCAAAAACACCACCGGAATAAAAAATGACCATATCTCGAGTACTGAGTCACCAATTCACGCATTGTGCATATCTCAAGTACTGAGCCCATATTCTATATTTGCACGTATCTCAGTTACTGAGGCTCCATTTTACTCTTCTGACACACATTAGAGTCTCTATACTCGATATATGTTCCCTCAGTCCTCGAGATATGGCCAATTGTGTATTTATGTAATTACGTATTTTCATAAATTTTAAATTTATTTAATTTAAACAAAAAAACCCAATCAAATTATATCTCATCCAAATGGTTTAGCAAAAAAAAGTTTGCAGTATTATGCATCAAATTTTAAAATTAAACTTTGTTACAATGAAAGTAACCAAAAAATATAATTAATTTTACAATTAATCTCTATATCCAAGTCATTTAACTAATCAAGTCCAACCAGGTAACTTTAATTTAACATTCCTCCACGGCCACTAACTAACCTTTCAATCAACGAGCGAAATTTATAACTTTCTTTTTCATTTGGATTTATTTTCTTTTTCGTTTTTTCTCAGCATTTTCTTTGTCTCTACCTTGTGTTCGATCTCTGTGTTCTCTGCGTCTCTTTTTTCTCCATGTTCTCTTCGTTCTTCGCATTCTCTTCGTTCAAGTTCAATGCTCTTTTAACTGATTTTGAAGATTTCGATCAAAGTTTTTGAAATCAAGCTGTGAAATCAGGTTTGAAGAGCTATTTCATTGTGGAAGATAATGAATGATTCAAATTCAGACTGTCAATTGAACGAGAGCGAAGTGAATTATTATTTTGAATCGAATCAAGTGGCTGAGGTATGGTTCTATCATTCAGTACGTGAATAATGTAACTAGTTTATCATTGTTGATGGTTTGAATTATTAAATGTAATGTAGAGGTTTTGAATCTGAATTATTATTGTATTGTGATGAATCTGTTCGGTTTCAATTTCAATGTATTTAAATAAAAACCTGGTGTACTTTGGAATTCTTTCGATATATTTTAGTTTCAGACTTTAAATTGAACCACAGCGAATTGTATTATTTTTTTATCGAATAAAGTGGTGAGGTGTGGTTGAATCTAGTTGATGCGATTTGCCACTAGTTTATGATTTTATTATTTTGATGAATTTGTTTCGGTCTAAGTTTCGGTGTATTTTAGTTTGCAATATGTAAAACTATTTCAATGTATTATGCAGTTTTTGTGGGATGTTGATGAGCAGCATGTTCCAAAGGTTGGCATGACTTTCAAGACGCTTGAGAAAGCTGGAAAATTCTACAAAGATTATTCTAAACTTGCTGATTTTTCTACAAAGATTCGAAACACAAATAAGAAGGGAAATGAAAATCGAGCATCTCTCCAACTCAGAAGACAAATTCCTTTGCTGAATTAAATTGTCCTGCAAGAATTTATATACATATATTGAAGGATGTTGGTGTTTGGATCATTTCGAAGGTTGTGTTGCATCATTCACATCCGTGCTGTCTAAATCAAGCAGAGATATTTAAACAACACAGGGAACTAAGTATGTATGTACGACATACAATTTAGAACAACGAGGAAGCCGGAATCAAACCAAGCAAAACATATCAATCATTTGTTGCAGCAGCAGGAGGTCATCGTGAATTAAGTTTTATTAGAAAAGATGTGAGAAATTATATCACGAGAGAAATGCAGAATGTTTCGGAACTTGAGGATGCAAAAGAATTTGGGAAATATTTATTAAGAATGAAAGAGAAGAATCCGAATTTCTTTTTCGAGCTTGAACTTGAGGTTGCTCAGTCAATTAAAATTGCTTTTTGGGTTGATGCAAGAAACAGGACTGCTTGTGAGTATTTTAAAGATGTTATTTCATTTGATACCACTTACAATATAAACAAGTAATTTGTTATTCTGGTTTATGTGTTTTTTTGAACTACTTTCGGTGTATATATGATTTGTTTTTTTGTCGTTGTATTCAGGTATAATTTGGTTTTTGGTTCTTTTGTTGGGGTAAATTACCACGGTCAGTCAACACTTCTGGGATGTATTTTGATTAAAAAAAACGAGGATGTTCAATCATTCAAATTGTTATTTAAATGTCGGCTTCGTTACATGGGAGGCAATATTCTAAAGGAATTCTTACCGATCAATGAGTATCGATGCAAAGTGCTATTGAGGCTTGTATGCTCAGTTGCTCACAACTATTCACTGATGGTATATTTGACATATCATGAAAAAGGTCCCAAGTAAACTAAATGGCTACAAGCGACACGAAAAAATTGTACTTGAGATGAGTCATGTTGTATGGAAATCTCTTACAAAAGAAGCATTTAATAGGTATTAAAATGATTTTCTGATGAAGTTCGGTGACAAGGACAGCAAGTGATTTTCGGTAATGGTGTCTTTATTAGGATTAACTAACATTTTTATGTGTTTCAGTGTAATGGTGTCCAGTAGAGGTGTCAAGATGTATGTCTTTCAGTGTATTTTTGGTTCTGAATTAGTATTTTTATGAATTTTTTAGAGCTTTACGAAGATCGTCATTTATGGATTCCAATTTATCTGGATCACCACTTATGGGTCGGGATGAGAAGCACACAAAGGAGCGAGAGCACGCTCTTTTTTAAAAATGTTTATTACACGCAACAGCTCACTTATACAATTCGTCAAACAGTATAATAATTGCCTAAAAAGTACAAAGCATAAAGAGAGAGAATCGGATACTGCAGATTTTTATACTGACATACTGTGTGCAACAAAATCCTCAATAGAAGCTCAATTTCAGCACGTGTATACTCACGCGAAGTTCAGAAAAGTCCAAGCACAATTTAGAGGAAAGGTTAATTGAATCACAAGAACAACTCAGTCTGCTCTAGGTTATGCGGTATATGAAATTGTAGAACATGTTTCAAACTCAACATTCAACAAGTTTGCAGTTACATATGACACAATATCAATTCAAGTTAAATGGCAGTGCTTATTATTTGAGTCAAGAGGGATATTGTACTGTCATTTTCTGAGCGTGTTAAGCTTTGAGCAAGTAAATAAAATATCACCAAGATATATATTGGAACGATGGAGCAAGAACGTAAAGAGGAGGCACACACATATCAAGAGCAGTCACGATGAGCCTCTATTGGAGCCAAAAAGCAGGAGATTTGATGATTTGGTGTTTCGATCACAAAATATTTATGAATTTGCATCATAATCTGAGGAGTTGACTGCAATTTTACACCGCGTTTACGATAATGCTATGACTGAGATGCAAGAATACAAAGCCAAAAGCAAAGGAAAATATTCGTTATCTCACCATGATGCTTCGTTGGAAGATATTAATGAGCTTCAAAGCCCTCCACGGATTAGAGTAAGAGGACGTCCGAATAATAGATTGGGGCCAAACACTGAAAAACAGATTGCACATGCTTCAAAGAAAAAGAAAGATCTAACCGAGGTAAAAGTGATGTTCTTTAAATATGAGAAACTAAATTTGTGCATGTTAATAGTTGTGGTAATATATGATTTACTTTTTGCAGTTGAACCTTTTTTATAGTGGTTCAGTGGTACAATCAAATTTCAACCATTATCATGGATATGTTATGAATTATCAGTTCAGAGATTCAGTAGCATAGAATAGTTTTTCTGGTGTAGTGTGACACTATTTCGGTGTATTTTGCATGCTCTTCTTTTTTATATTTTCTTGTTTTGCTCTATTTTGACATGTTGCTATTTGTTTGGAAGTTAGTGTCTTTAACTATCTAAAGGAATTTGTTTGTTTTAAACATACAATACATAGACAATTCAATACTTAAGAAGAGTAACAATTCAAATTATAGAATTTTCATATCTCTTGGTTATAATTTATAGAAAAATATGTATGCACATTTTTTTGATGTATTTTGAATAGTTTACGGTGTATTCATAAACGAATTCGGTGTATTAGACAATTTAGTCTTGTTTTCCTAGAATTTTTTTGAACCTGGATTCATTCAGATTAACAGCATTTCAATACAGCACAGACAACTTTATAGAAGTTTATTTTTGTAAAAAAAAAATTTATAAAAAGCTTGGATCAAATATCTGCAAAGATAGAAAGTATGTGTTCAAACAGACAATTTAGTACACAATTTTTAACAGTATACAACATTCAAACTATTTACTATCGATATCTTCTAAATGCAATTCACAATAAGGCTCAATAATATTGCAGATGGCTTGGATAGTATGATGGCTTCACATTCTTAAATGTCTTCATCTCTGAGTCGATTTAATTCATCAAATAGAATGACTGAAACATATTCAACTCTGAGATGATCCATTTCTTCCTACAGTTTAAAGAAATTTCTTTTATTAAACTCCGTTAATTTAGTAATATAGAGTTATCTATTTTTAAAGATAGTTAACTGTGTCCGATTCTCCGATACATATTTGCCTTTTTTGATGTTTTATGGTTCAATTATCTCGAGCCATTTCATCACATAAATTGCACAATCGAAGCTAAAAATAAAAATAAATTAGCAAAATAAAATAGGATAGTAAGAGAAAATACAAAATTTTCTCAGATAGAAAGATTTATACTTGTTATGTTGCCCAGCGATGTTAACGTATGGTACTTCAATTTCATCATTCTTGTCTTTCAAAAGTTGTCCTTCGGCAAATACCTTTATTCTTGAAATCATGAAGCCCTAAAAACAAAAAAAAAAAAAAGAAAAATAAAAGAAAGACTATATTTAATACCAAATTAGACAGAAATGAACCAATAGTCCACCTTATTTCAAACAGAACTACAGCGAATTTATATTGCTAACAACAAATAGAAACCAGAGAATTTATAAAGAAGACAGAAACAACTTACAATAAATTTATTAAGTGTTGTTCTTTCTTTCGAAGGAGTTTTTTGTGAAATGGGTCAAGGACATGAAATTTATTCTTTTTAACATCCGCCATCCATATCCACCAATGTTCTATGTAGCAAATTGAGGCAAATATCTGAAGTTTGATCAAAGAGAATAATTTTTTAGTTTAATTGACACATAATGAAAGAATTGTTTAAGAAACTTTATAAATGAAAACGTATAAAAGGATGGGATGCAAACTTTTTCTAGTCTAAATATGGGATGAAGTCCTTATATTCTTGAATATCGAAGAGCTTGTTAGTTTTTGGTTGTTTGTACTTGCCCTTATGATTACCCAAAGCTAAATTTTGCAAGATTTGTATAACACCGAAAGAAACAATTATAACAAACAATACATTTTAAAAATACACCAAAATTTGAACTTACTACACTTTACCATAATATTAAAGGAAAAATAGTATATTTATTCTTCAAATCTTTTAATTCTTTTTTTGTTTAGAATATGACACATTGCAAAGACAACCTAAGAAAACAAAAAACCTAAAGTTATTACATATATGGCACAATAACTCATAAGAAAATCATTAATGTTATTCTAAAATTATCGGATTTTCGACATATGTATTAGCTTTTAAGGATCCAAAGTGCCCTCTAGTTATTTTCAACGGATATTCATGATTCAGGATAAATATTGTGTCCCACTCATTAGTACGTGTATTGTCATAGGTCTTGACAATTGTGACCCAGAGAAAATATTTTTCTTTAAGGTTGCCTGTTATTTTGTTTCGCCTCACAGAAGTTTTGAAATCAACAAAGCTAATGGTAGGCTGTACCTTTTGGCATTGGAGACTTTTATCTCAGCAAAATGTAATGCTGCTGCAACCCCAGTATTTATGATCTGCTCCTCTAACTCTTCTAATTCTTCAAGCAATATCGTGCTCTCTGAGATTTTTTCTTTTCAACTGCTGGTTCAACCTCCTGAGTAAGTGTATCTTCCTCATTCAATTTAGAAAAGCCAAGGCTGAATGATGGTGCAGGAATGTCATGCTTTAGAAATGATGCTACATTGGCGACATCATTAATCCAACATTGGCTTGAGAGGGTAGATGACTGCATGGTGACATATAAAATAGTATAAGAATACACAGAAAATATTGAAAGAGAATTATATTGTGTAAAACTTACACTTTAGAAGGAGCTACTGGCTCATTAGATTCTTGTTGAGGTTGTTGAGGTTGTTCTTCAGTATGTTCTTCTGTTGGTGTGTTTCATCAGGTTCATGAGGTTGTGGAGTACTGCAGGATTATAGAAAAGGAATTAAATTAAAAAAACAAAGCAATTACACCTCAATTCACACGAAATACACCGAAATAAGAACCAAATATGCCGCTATTTAAAAAGACATGTAACTCATTAAACCATGCACAAATACACCCAAAGACAAACCAAATACACCGAAAGTATTATTTCTTACGCATTAATAGCTTCTTCTATATATTCCTCACTGGGAGATTTTGCAATAGTTGGTTGCTTTTGCAGAGGGCTTGAGGCTGTTGTTTCTGATGGAGGTGCAAATATTTGAAGTGGAAGTCTAGTGAAGACAAAAATAAAAAGTTAATATTGAGTAAACATTTAGGTAGAAATGATTAACTCAAAGAATAAAAGATTGAAAGTAGGTTGCAAAACTCACATGTCGAGTGGTTCTGATTGAGAATGAGTCTCTTTCTGAAGAATAATTATTTTTTCTTGAGGATTACTACCTATTATTGCTTCTAGTATAGGAGCTGGTTCATTTAATGATTCTTGTGGTTCCTTGAACCTGAAATACACCTCAAGCATTCAATAGAAACACAACTTTTATTTTATGAGAACTTACATAGTTGCAGTTTTTTCTTTCTTTTTTTCTGCCTTTTTTTTCTTGAATAATGTCTTAAAGGGCCTTATATATATATGGAATCAGACACAGAATATGGTAACACAAGAATTAAGAAAATGGCAAGAGAAACAAAAATTACATATTATCACTTGGCTTTTTTACACTGCTCTTATAGATTGTCTGTGTTTGAAACACATGATCATTTTCACTTGCCAAATTTACATGCGGCATTCTAAGGACAAAATAAACATTATTCAGTAAAATTAGAGTAATTAATTACATCAAATTTTAGGAAATTTTAGCAAAGAAAGGATTTTACATATTGAATCTTATGTTTGCGAAGAATCATAATGAGCTTCTGTGGAGTGGAGCGCCCACTTTCTGGTATATTTATGATTTTTTCGTACATCCTAAAAAGGCAAACAATCATCAGGTGAAAAAAATACAATAAACTTAGCAAATTACACCGAAAAGCAAAACATACTTTTGTGTAGGCTTATCATTTGTTTTCTTCATTTTTGCTTCTCTTATTTGTTATATTTGTTCAGTTCTGATAGTACATGCAAAAGATTATGTTAACAAATAAAATTTTCATGAAAAAGAAAACATAGCATTACAATGATTGTTTTTGAATCTTACTCATTATTAGAGTAAGATTCTTTTTGGGAAGCTGAATTCTCAACAATATGTTTTTTTTTTTATTTATTCAATCTTGGAAAAGGAAACAATCCTTAGTCAAATAAACACAATAAAATTGACAAATTATACCGAAAAGTAAAACTTATTTTTTTGTAGGCTTGTGATTTTTTTCTACAATCTTGTTTTTCTTATTTCCTCCATTTTTTTTGCTTCTGACAACACATGCAAAAAATTCGGTTAAAAAATAAAATTTTCACAATAAAGAAAAACATAGCATTTCAATGTATCTTACTCATTATCAGATTCAGCTTTTTTTTTTTTTTCAGAAGATGAATACTCAATATTGTGCTTTCATTTTTGTTGGATTGCATCCTAGAAAGCAAAGAATTATTAGGCAAATAAACAAAACAAAATTGATAAAATACACCCGAAAGTAATGCATATATTTTTGCAGGATTGTGAACTTTTTTCTTCAATCTTCCTTGTGTTATTTGCTCCAATTCTTCACTTCTGACAATAAATTGGAAACATTTTGTTAATAAATAAAGTTTTGACATAAACAGAAAACATAGCATTCCAATAATAATTTCTGAATCTTACTCATCATCAGATTCAGTTTGGTTTTTGGAAGATGAATCTTGAACAATGTGCTTTCTTTTTTTAGATTCCATTCTAGACAACAAACCATCATCAGGGTAAACATAGTACAAATAACAAAATACACCGAAAAATAATACTTACTTTTTTGCCTTTCTTGTTGGTTGTTTTCTTATTTTTGGTGCCCCCTCTGAGTCTTGTTCAGAATCAGACTCAGAGTCAGTAACACTATCACTTTCTGAAGAAATGTTTTTCTTCTTTTGTGGCTTCTTCTTTTTCTCCTTCTTTTCTTCCTTCTTTATTCTCATCAATTTGTCTTTCAGCTGTGCTCTTTTCACGATGCCCTAAAATAGGTAAAATATTAATTTACATCATATATATAAAACAGATACACCAAAATTAAAGAAAAAATTCTGTTGAATTAACATATGATCCTTAATCTCAGCTTCTATCCTCTAAACCAGCAACTCCCTAGTCCAATGTTGCAACCATGGTGGTCTAGGAATTGTATCCACCGGCTTGTTCTTGTGTGTGGATTCATGAAAATATACAATCATGAGAGCATAGAGGCAACTATCAACAACTTTTTTCTTTTTCAATATGTTCTCACTGATTCCCTTGATGAGGAAGTTGAGGACATGACCACCCCAATTCCACTCACGTATGGTGTCCACACAAAAAATCAGCGGTATGTGAACGAGAGAAACCTTGTTTATGGTTGTTGGCAACAAGAAGGACATCTGAATATAGAGGCTGAATGTCCTTTTGAACTTTAGCCGATCTTCGTCCCCATCAACACTAATCTCCATCATCGAGTTTGTCAATTGCTTCAAATTAGTGCCTTGGAAGCTTCTAAAAACTTCCTTGTCTTCCTCACTAAGCTCTTGAAATTTAACTTTGCCTGGAAAGAGCGGCGCTACAAAAACAGCAAAAATATTTCAATAACACAGATATAATGTAAAAATACACCGAAATAATTAACAGAATAGATTACAAAAAATGCAAGTATAACAGTTTATGTAATCGGTTACCATTTGCATTCAAGCCAAGGGTAGCTCCTATATTTTCTTGGATGATGTTAAATACACCGTACAAGGTGTCCAATGTGGTTTTATCAGATTAAGCGAATATGCCAACTCTTTCAAGAGCTTATGCAGCACATTCATGGGAGGGATGTGCATCAAACCACCAAATCCCAATTCCTGGACAATGCCTTTCTTTTCGTGACTCATGTTTTGGAATTTATTATGAAGGAGTCTTGTGAAGCATCTCAACTTATGAGTTTTCTGTAAACAAATGAGAATCATCTAAATAAACTATATTTATACAAGAAAAAATTGAGTTGGTCTAAGATATATTTGCTTACATTGTATTTTGGTGTAGGGTTCTTGCTTGCCATTTTTTCTATAACGAATAAAAAATAAGGTTTATAGATAACAACAGCAACAAGTGCACCTCAATTCACAAGAAATACACCAAAATACGAGCCATATACACCGCTATTATTTCTTTGATACATCACACAATGTGATTTTTAAAAAGAGATGCAACTCAATCAAACATGCATCAAATGACACCAGAAGAACTACAACAAAACTATATGATTTGTTACAACAAAAAGAGGACAAAAACACCAAGTACACCTCAAATTACAAGAAATACACAGAAAGAAAAACCAAATAATCTACTATTATTTTTTGATTACATGAAAATAAAATGAGTTTAAAATGATATTCAACCCAATCAAACATGCATTATATGACACCAGAAGTACAAGAACAATATTTTGTTTCTAGTTACAGCAAGAATAGGACAACAACACCAATTACACTTAAATTCACTTGAAATATACCGAAAGTTTCTAGTTATAGCAAGAATAGGACAACAGCACCAATTATACCTGAATTCACTTGAAATATGCCGAAAATTTGTTTTTGATTACTACTGACAAACTCAGTTCGAAACATGCAAACATGCACAAAAACATATTCAAATCCCTCAAACACATGAAAATATAGGTTAAACTATACACAAAACAGTACGTAAGACAGTTATCACCAATTGAAATCTAATAAATAAACAGAAATATGACTATCTAGTATTTCGCGATCAAAATGAGAAAGAGAAAAGTGAAAAAACTGGATGATTAATGAACAGTATCTTTAATAATCTTTCGTCTTTTGTTTCTTATTTCTTAATGGAGATTTTGAACTTTGCTTGTAGATTTCCTTGAGTTTTCACGACGATTTTGACAATTTTTTCAGAAATTTCGGGCGTTGTTCAAATTTTCAGGGTTGCGATTTTGATCGAGGAAGAAAAAGCATTTTTCATAATACCGCTCGCGCCATTGAACGATTGAGTGAGCACGTGTTTATACGCACCTTAATGTGAAGTTGGTTTTTGTTGGGCTTGGGCCAACTTGGTTAAACTTAGTTGCTAAAAAAGTTTGTATGTTAGCATAACAAGTATTATTTAATTTATGCTATTTACTCTTCATAAACCCAATCACTTTTATTACTAATTTCCTGACTAAGAATTACAAAATAACCATAGCTTGCTTCAAGCCAACAATCTCCGTGGGATCGACCCTTACTCACGTAAGGTATTACTTGGACGACCCAGTGCACTTGCTGGTTAGTGGTACGAGTTGTGAAAAGTGTGATTTACAATTCCTGCACCAGCCTTCTTAAATTTAATATTGAATTTGCATATATTATTAATTTAGTTATATTTTTTGATAAAAATACTGTATATAATAATTAGAGTAAAGTATCATTTTGTCCCCAATATTTGGGGTAAATCCTATTTGTGTCCCTAACGTTTAAATCGTCCTATTTGTATCCCTAACGTTTGTAAAAGTGATTCAATGTTATCCTGCCGTCAATTACACATCATGAACGCTTTAGTTTGAGTTTTAAAAATCTCTTCTTGAAGTTAGAATATAAATGTCTGGGATAGAATCGATGATCCACTCCGAAAAATAGCTCATCAAAAGTTGAAACTAATTCCTACAACATTTACATAATTCACTTTGCTATGGACATAATTGAATCTAAACACAAATAGTGGGTATAATATTAAAATCGAACACATCCAAATGAGACCTAATTGAGAATGAATACATCCAAGTGAGAATAATTGAAAAATATAATCTGATTTGTTAGTATAATTGATAGTAGGATAACATTGAATCACTTTTACAAACGTTAGGGATACAAATAGGACGATTTAAATGTTAAGGACACAAATAGGATTTACCCCAAACGTTGGGGACAAAAACGATACTTTACTCTAATAATTACTAAATTAACTATTATCTATTTATATATAAATAATGTATTATTTTATATAATTTTAATATATATTTTATATTATAATATATATTTTATATAATAATTTGATTTTTAATATACATATGATTGTATATCGATATTTGTTATATAAATATTTTCTAAAAGAAGCAATAGATCAGAGTAAAAAATATAACTTAAAATTTGATAAAGATAATATATAGAAAGAGGAAACTATAGACTTGAAAAATTAATATATGTTAATCTCGTTTTAAATTTAAAGTTTAGTTTTAAAAAAAAACTAATGATGATAATAATGAAATGAAGCAAGGTATTTGTTTATACTTAGTCGGCTGAATATAAGTTCAGCCTACATTTTCTTTACTTGATAAGATACATTTGAATCTAAACAACATAAAATCGATTTAACCGTAATAAAATTAATCTATGTGGTCTCATTTATATAGTTCGGACTAACATAGATAGTAGATACGAATTCTCAAATTCGTATCCAATCTCCATTTGGGAGCTAGATACTCTCCTCACTACTTTAATTATCACCACTAAAAAAATAACCAACTTAATATGAGTAACTTTTCACTTTATATGATTTTAAAAAATTATCTACAAAAAATGATTAAATTTTACTTTATTATTCTATAACTATCCTAACACTCAGATATTTTTTTAATATAATCTCGTTTAAAACTTGCTTAAACTTTTATTGACTTAGATATCAAAATTCTTTATAAATATTTATTATTATCATTCAAGCAATGACATCAAATAAATTACCGCTCTAATTAACAAGTCGAAATTCTCATCTAAAAATATTTAAATTTCACATCCAAGTCTAAATTCACCTTAATTTTAGATAACATTTTAGATCAATATTGTTATTAATTATTAGTGGATAATGAAATTTAAGTAAATTAAACTTACTTTTCTTATAAAGAAAATTAGTTGACCTCGTGTCATTTTTATATTTTTCAATTGAAAAAGCACATCAAAACAATTGTAAAAACATGAAACTCAGAAGATAAAGAAAAGCACAACCTTGACGATGCTGTTTGGATTGTACCTTGCTGTAATTTTACTACTTCAGACTCAGTAATATGTTTTCATTTCTTATTTAGGGTTGAGTTTTCTAATATCGTGTATAGTATATTAGCAAAGTAAAAATTATTTTATTTTATTACTAAAATGTGTCTATTTATCTACAGAAAAAAAAATTAAAAAATCAATTAGAATACCAGACAACTCCGATATATTATATTGGATCACAACAAAAAGGTTCAATAACACAAAAAATCTCTAAACCTAACCCAAAAATTGAAAAAAGCAACCACACATCCCTCGTTCCTCTCTCACTCCCATTCGTGTTGTTCTCTCCCACCACAGCACCCTCCATTGCGATTCATAGCACTATCGACCACTGCCCTCCCTCCGTCGTGACATGCAGTGCCTCTGGCCACTGCGGCTCTCCCACTCGCAACGCGTAGTGCCTCTGACCACCACGACTCCCTCCTCGCGTCGTGCAGCCCGCTGAATGCCATTGTTCCCTCTGTCCCAACATACTGTGGCCCAGCCAACCAACCACCATAGCTCCCTCCTCGCGTCGCGTATCCCGCCAATTCGCAGCGTCGCTATCGCCGCAGCACCCTCCATTCCGACGTACTGCGGCTTCCTCTTTGCATCGTGCATCCCTGTTGATTCCTGCGCCACCGACCACCGCATCGACAGTGGTTCCTTTTTTTAATTTTTCTTTAACTATTTTTTTGGAATTTTTTCGAAGTAAATGGATGTTTTTTTACAGAGTTTTAGATATTTTTTCATGGTTTTTTATGTGGTTATTGGATGTTTCTTTTCTAGTTTTTGGGATTTTTTTCAAAGATGCGTTCTTATTATCTTTTTTAATGTTTCTTTCACGGAGTACCTTATATTTTTTCTGAGTAAATAGATAGTTTTTTAGGTGGGGTACTAAATGTTTCTTTCATTTGTTTTTGAATGTTTCTTTTCAGGAGGAGGACGGCGCGTGTTTTTTGTAATTTAAATTTTTTTTGAAATTTAAAAAGTTAGCTGGTACCCTAACTAATTGGTTAGCTAATGGATTATTTTATTTATTAATCTAACTTTTTTGTATACTGTGACAGTTACTTGCCTTATGCTTCTTTAAGTTGGTCAAATTGATTTATATACTACTCATTTTTTGGAATAACTCAACATTATAATTTGTTTCTAAAAAGTACATAGTCATTTTGTTTGCCAACAAAATTTGATTTTGATAAAATAATACCTAGAAAATAGTTATGTTAAAATGACCCTAAAAAATATATTATATTTGATAAAATGATGCAAATGTTCATCAATGGTTAATTTACCTAATAAATTGTTAAAATTTTCATAAAAGTATTAATTTATCCTTATTTTTTATATAAAATTACTAATTTATTCTTTTTCTCTCGTTACCATTATCTACCACTATTTTTTCCATACTTCACCTACTATTTTTATTCCAAGTCCATGTCACTACATATTCATCACCTTCACTTCTATTTCCATTTTCCACCACCACCACAATCCTAATTTTCACTTCATTCGCTATTCTTATCCCAACTCTGTCACCCCCACGTCCACTTTTAGTTCCACCACCATCACAATCTTAATATCCACTATCTCAACTTCATCCCCTTTTTCTCTCTCTTTAATCTGGTGATTTATCTCTATCTCTACCTCTTCTATCATTCTTAATATCCATTCCCTCCTTGCGTTACGCACCTCGCTGAACGTCGTTATTCCCTCTGTCTCAACATACTGTGGCCCGCCCACCCGACCACCGCGGTTTCCTTCTCATGTCGCATATCCCCGCCTATTTGCAGCACCGCTATCGTCGCAGCGCCCTCCGTCCCGACGTAATGCGGCTCCATTTCGCGTTGCACATCCCCACCAATTCGCAGCGCCGCCAACCACTGCAGCGACAGTGCGTTCCTTTATTTTTTTAAATATTTTTAACAATTTTTTGGATGTTTCTTTCGAAGTAAATAGATGTTTCTTTTACAGAGTTTTAGATATTTTTCATTCTTTTCATTCTTTTATGTGGTTATTGAGTGTTTCTTTTCTAGTTTTTTGGATGTTTTTAGGGTGCGTTCTTTTTTTTTCTTTAACTATTTTTCGGATGTTTCTTTTATAGAGTATTGGATATTTTTCTGAGTAAATTGATAATTTTTTTATGTAGGGTACTGAATGTTTCTTTCATTTGTTTTTGGATGTTTCTTTTCGAGAGGGGGCGACGCGTGTCTTTTGAAATTAAAATTTTTTTTTTGAAATTTAAAAAGTTAGCTAAGTTGGTTGGTACCCTAACTAGTTGGTTAGCTAATGGGATTGTTTTATTTATTATTCTAATTTTTTTTGTATACTATGATATTTACTTGCCTTATGCTTCTTTAAGTTGGTTAAATATATTTATATACTACTCATTTCTGGGAATAACTCAACATTGTAATTTATTTCTAAAAAGTACATAGTTGTTTTGTCTCCAAAAAAAATTGATTTTGATAAAATAATACTTAAAAAATAATTATGATAATATGATCCTAAAAAAATATATTATGTTTGATAAAATGATCCAAACGTTTATCAATGGTTAATTTACCTAATAAACTATTAAATTTTTCATAAAAATATTAATTTATCTTTATTTTTATATAAAATTACTAATTTATCCCTTTTCTCTCATTAATATTATCTACCACTATTTTTTTTCACGCTTCACCTACTATTTTTATTCCAAGTCCATGTCACTACATCTCCTCCATCACCTTCACTTATACTTCCACCACCACCGCAATCCTAATGTTCAATTCACTCGCTATTCTTATCTCAACTCTTTGTCACCCCCACGTCCACTTCCACTTCCACCACCATCACAATCTTAATATTCATTATCTCAACTTCATCCCTTTTTTTTCTCTCTTTAATCTGATGATTTATCTCTATCTTTACCTCTTCTATCATTCTTTCTCTCCTTCTGAATTTTAATTTATTTTTTGTTCTCAATTTATATTTTTTGATCTATTGTTGATGATGATTCTGGATATTTCATAGTAAAAGTTAAGGCGGTGGTAGCGAGTGAGGGATAGCGATAGTAGAGTGGGTTGCAAGAATGCTATCAATGATAATGATGATACTAATGAACGAGGGCTAGTGGATAGGGTGGTGGCAGAGGGATGGAATGTAGCAAAGAAATGAAGTGGGATGGAGTTGATGGTGGTGGTGACGATGTTGTTGATGTCAATAGGTGAGGATGATAGGATGAGATGGTGGTAGAAAGATGGGATAGGACAAAGGAATGAGATAGGGTTAGGGTGATTGTGGAGATGATTTTACTGGTGATGCTTATGGATGAGGGTAGTGAAATGGGATGGTAGCAAAAAGATGGAATTGAACAAAAGAAAAAGGTAGGATGAGAGTAATAGTGGTGATAATAATGCAGTGGGTGAGGTTGGGTGGCAAACTTGAGTGATGATAGAGGAAAGCAATGGGGCAAAGGAATAAAGTAGGGTGGGTGACGGTGGCGATGGTGACAATGGATGAGAATATATTAATATTTTCTGAAAAATTTAATAGTTGATTGGGTACATTAATCATTGACTAAACATTTGGGTCATTTTGTTAAATGAAATATATTTTTTGGAATCATTTTTTCCGGTATTATTTTGTCAAAATTGAAATATTTTGGATACGAAAATGACTATTTACACTTTTCTAATTTATTTTCCCTTCTCAAAATTTTATAGCATAAATAAGAGTTAACTACCAAATTAGTATCTAAAAGATTGATGTGTTGACAAAAAAGCTCTTAAAAGATGTTAACGACAAAACAACCCCTAAAAAAGTTTTAAAATTGACCAATATGTCAATTGCTCCCATTTTCATTAATGGAAAATACTGAAATGACTAATGGAGCAAATGACATGGTACCAACAATTTTATCTCTCTTTCTTTGTCTCTCTTCTTCATCTCTTCATCCCCTTTCACCAATTCCTAGTTGCCTAAAAATTCATAATTCAAGGGAGAGCAATAGCACAACAAGAGAACAGGTCTACCTATCTCGTTCTCCCGAGACCTTACCGATGTGTTCTTCTTCTTCGTTTTTCTTTCCACCATAAAGCTCACTTTCTCTCCAACATTGTAACACCTATCTCTCTCTCTCTTTCTCCTCCTTGCTTCAATAGTGCGTGATGGTGCCTCTGTCTTCAAACTCAGGGATGGCAACGGTGATAGTGATGGATCTATAAATTTTTAACCGTGGAAGCAATATTATATTGAATTATAATAAAATTTTTTAATTATTATAAAATATAACCAATTCAATTAAGTATCTTCACTTTAAGGAAACGATCTTTTAAAGTGAGAAAATAATATCTCATGATTTAAATTTGATTAGAACCTTATTTTCTCAGTTATCAATCTCTTCATTTTAGAAGAGCATAATCTAGGAGTGTTCAAAACTCAGCCCGAAATCCGATTCAGACTCGAAGCGTATTTTGTCGGGTTCGGTTTGCCTTTTTTTTTACTGTTGTTTTCAAGTCAAGTTCGGGTTATGCTCTGCGCCGCTTGGCCCAAAGTCACTTTTTTCAAATAAAAATTTATTTTAAACTGAAATTAGTAATGTCGTATTACATTTTTATACTTTAATTAATATTTTTTTATATTATACAGTACTATTTTTGCTTTAAAATAATTTATTTTGGGATAAATATGATATAAAATTTGTTAAATTTAATTTTTAAAAATAAAATTTTATTACTTTAGTATATAAAATTTACAAATTTATATATACTAATTTTACATCAGATCTAACTCGGTTTAACCCATCTATTTTGGGTCACTTTCGGGTCGGATCAAAATAGATCCGGTGACCTTTTAGGGTCAGATCCGGGTCTAATTAGATCCGACCTCACCTGACCCATGAAAACCACAAAGAATTCGTTTAACTATGGTTGTCAAAATCAAAATTAACTTTAAAAAAAAATAGCAATAGATAACCTATCCTTTCTAATTTCAAAAATTTTAAAAAAATACAAATCCAATTTAAGTTTGATAATTGATATTTAGATTGTACGTACATCTTATTAAAAGTTATCAAGTTGATTATAAATGCCAAAAGTTAAATTAAAAAAAAAGTTAATAGATAAAATTGAAATAATCAAATTTTAATTTTTAATAGAAAGGGCAAACACGAAGAACATAGAAAAAGCACGACTACGCAAGGAAGAGTGGTGAGCAGTCTCCAGTGAGCAATCTCTGGTGGTGGTCAGTGACTAAGGTCTCAGAGAGAAGGGAGTGGTGACTGCACTAACTGGGGGCGGGTGAGAACTGAAGACAAAAGGGGTGAAATTAGGGTTTTCTCCAATTTGTGAAACTAATGTATATATTATTAATTTATTTAATTAATTATTAATATGCAGATCTATGAATTGAATCCGTGGATACACACGTAATATCATCGATCCTATTCTATTAGAGTACATATCGGATCTTATCTGATTCGATCCTCTTGTGAATCGGATGATATCCATATTTTGCGGATAAATATCGCGATTTTGTGAATATGATCCGATCCATGAATATTTCTAATTTTTTATATAGAGTCAAATCTAATAAAATATTTTTTATATTCTTCTAACATAATTGGCCAAGATTAACAAACTAGGGGGATAAATAAATAATACTATTATATACTACTGAAAAATTTTCCAAATGTGAATGAGGCCACTTCCTGCCACTACTATATACATAGGTCCGTCCTTAAGCAATGATGACCTTGCTCACTGCTAATGTCTTCTTCTTCCTTTGCTATTTTGGGTGAACCTTTCTTTCTCTCTCTCTTTCTAACAACAACTCGACGCCAATTTCATCTTTCTCTTCCTCCTTTACTCTCTCTCTCTCTCTCTCTCTCTACTTTGTGTCTTTTCTATTTCCACTCTTCCTTATACTTTATTCTCTCCTTTATTCTATATCTCTCCTTTTATGTCCTTAGATATATTTTTTTTTTCTTAAAAGAATTGCATGTTATTATTTTTTTGAACTGCGCGACTGCTGTTGTTATTGTTAAAATGTTGTTGCTGTTGAACTGTATGAATGATGAATTATAGAGAAAAGTGCGCAGAGTAAGATGATGAGGAAGAAGAAGAGTGGGAAGCAAAGAGAGATAAAGAGAGAAAAATGCTGAAAATGAGTAGCAAAAGGGAGCTAAGGGTGATTTGAGGATGGGGTTAGTGGTGGTGGTAGGTGTGGTAGGAGATGGTGGTAGTGGTGAGGTAGAAGAGGACGTGGAAGCAAGAGGTGATGATTTAGTGTTATGTCATATATTCCGTCAGCCACTTCAACTTTTTCTGTTAATGAAAATGGAAGCAATTAACAGTTGGTCATTTTTGTCAAATTTTTTAATCTTTTAAGAATAATTTTATTATTAGCCTCTTTTAAGATACTTTTTATTATTGCCTAAATTTATTGGGTATTAATTTTATAGTTAACTCACATAATTAAAGAACAAATAATTAGGTCTCAAAATATTTTTAAGACTAACACAAAAAATTAAAAGATTAAAAACATAAGAAAAAAATACACAAAATTAATTAAATTGATGCCTTATTAACATTTGTTAATGTGATATATCTATGCATCCTTATCAGCCATCTTCTCTATTATCTTTGTTGTGTAAGATTCAGGTTTATAATTACTAGTGTTAAATTTGTGTGATGCACAGATTTATATTTTAATTTGATATGATAAATCAAAAATAGTACTTTGTAATTATAAATTTTTTAACTTTAGTATAATATTATCATGATCATTATATAATAAGTGTATTGAATATGTTGTTTTATATTTATTTAAAGTAAATTGTAAATGGAACAATTTGAAATTTATAATATTCTTGAACCATAAAAAAAGAAACCTGAAAAAACAAGAATATATATAGCTGTATTAGTAGTATGTCAATTGTGCACTAAACTTTATATCAAAAGACTAACAAAAGTTTATCGACAATCTAGTATTTTACTAACCTCATTAGATAAACAGTTATCATACGATGTTGTGCTCCATGTTACATATTTCATTTCAAGTCTGAAAGTATAATTATAGATAAATTAGTTATATCTATGACAAATGTTTGTACAAAAGTGTAAATCATAACATGTTACTAAAATAAAAATACTATTTTTCTTATCTAAATATTATTAACAACTTCTTTGAATACGACATTTGTTGTTGATGAATTTAGATTGTTGTCTTCGTCTAGAATTAGAACATTCAATCTATTACGACTCTTAACTCTTGATAAAGCAACGTAAAATTGTCCATGGATGAACACTGATTTTAGCAAGTAAAATCTTACATGTGATAATGATTTACCACATAGTGAAATAACTTGGTTTTTCAATGTTTTTCTTCTCTTATATAGTATCCCATCATCCATGCCCAAGTTGCATTTCAAATACAATTTGGTTTGCTAACACTATTAGATATCAGTAATATCATGAATAGTTTTCTTAATTGGTGACCAAACCTCATTAATAGCTGCAATAAATTTTCTATCGTCACACAGTAGTCCCATAGAATAAAAAACATATTGAAAGCTAGGATAATGTAATCCCATTAACTATCCTAATAGACTCATATGTTATGCAACATTTCTGAACAATTAACAAAATTCTCATATAGTAGATATCATCTGTACCCGGTGGAACATAATTTAACCTCCCGATGAAATACCATCTATTGCATGGATGTTATTCCCTTTTTTCTCTATCATAAATAAATTAATTGCTTCAAATTCTTTGTTGGCCTCCATCCATGCTAAAAACTTCGTACCTTTCTCTTTCTCTTATTCCATGATTTCCTCAAGATCGTCATCGTCTTTAAAGATGATATTTTTCTTTCCAAGCAAATGAAAGATTAATCTCATCACTGAAGGTCATCATGTAAACTCCGAGTAATTAATGAATAATTAACTAATAAATTAATTATTTAAAAAAATAGAAAATTAAATCTTATAGTTTAATGAAGTAAAAATAATTAAAATTGAATTTTAACTCTAAATTCAAAGGTTTTGACTGAAAACCGGGTCCATGACCCAACATATAAAAAACCTAAAACAATATCTCTTCCCTCATTTTTCCATGGAAGCACGCTGAAAGGGAGAGAAGGAGCCTCAAACCCTAACTCCACACTCTTGTCCACTTATCTTTCGAATCCAAGCTTCGATCGCCGCATCGTTTGTGGCCAAGCGATCAGCGCATCGAGCTCTACAAAGTCCACTAAACAATTTGGTAAGTACCTCACTATTCTTGCTCAGCCACTCTATCCCTAATTTAGAAAATTTGAGGTTTGGATTTTGAGAGATTATGTGATTTTGGTGTTTAGGATCAAATTAACCTTGTGGACTTGTTGGGTCTTATCCCAAATCTCTGTCAGTAAGGTGAAGAACCGCTAACTTTTGTAAATCATTTATGACTAGGAACTCTATTTTGATTTTGTAGTATTTATGTGGAATTAGAGTGAGATATATGTTTTGGAGACAAATTTGGTAATATCGGCGACTAGAAAGTGAACTGTGGAGGTTGGGTTTTCGTTCGGTGAGGATTCAGGGTTTTGGACACTTGAGGAACAAAGATATTTGAGGTGTTTTGGCATTAGGAAGAAATCGGCCAAAGTATGATTTTGGTTTTTCATAGATAATATGTAATGTCACGTGAAAACTTAGGCTAGGTGACCATAGGTTAAGTTGAATTAGACGGAATCGTTAAAGGTTAGTACTATTTGTCAAGTTTTTGTGTTTGCTATAAAGATATGGTAATTAATGTTGTTGATGAGAGTTGGTGAATGATTATTGATGACTGTGAAGATTGATGATGATAATAAGAGATGATGATGACATTGGTTACATAATAATTGTATTTGATTGAAAATTGTTGAATGTATTGTTGAGATTATAAGTATTAATGAGGGAAACTGTGTGAAAATGGGTGGATATGATTTTGGGGCTGTTTTGGTGTTGTTTTGATTATAAGAATTTTGATTTGAAATTGAGAATTTGGAAAGAATAGAGGTTTTAGTGTTTTTGGTAAAAGTGATTTTTTTACCAACTTTGGCGAGTCATAACTCGGCTTTCGGACCCCCAATTTATGTGAAACTTGTTCAAATAAAAATTAGGTCCATGAAATTTATGACGTTCAAAGAACGGATGACAAATAATTTAAAATGAGAAAGTTATGTGCGTGCGAAGTTTGGTGTGAAAATCTAGTTTTCTGTAAACTTAGAAGAATGGTGAAAATAGTGTTTGATTATGAAATTGAATGAATATGATAAACGAGGCATGATTGAGGATGATTGATGATGAGTATGTTTGTGTTTTCTCTCTGATTTGTATGGGTGACATGGCACCTATTTCCTCTAATGGTGATAGGGCACATATTCCCTCTAATGGTGACAAGACACATATTCCCTCTAATGGTGACATGGCACTCTCCCTCTAATGGACAGCCGATGTACTGAGATATTTGTGTACAACAGATAGACAATGCCCGAGTTAGCTACCGGACATGTCGGGTTGGCTATATAACCGACAAATGAGCTCATTAGCCATAGGGCAGGCATACATAATATGCATTTGTTTGTTTTGTTTGGATGTGCCTTACTTGGATTTGCCTATTTGATAATGTCTGCTTAATTACTATATGCTTTATCTGCTGTAACTGCAAGTTGGGATGTTCTATTTTGGGCTGTCGGTTATGTATTTATATTTATAGACTCTCCTATGTATAATTAACTTATGTTTAATCCTCTTAGAGGCTTTTTATTTTGGGCTGTCGGTTATGTATTTATATTTATAGACTCTCTTATGTATAATTAACTTATGTTTAATCCTCTTAGAGGCTTTTTAGAGAACTAGGTGTTACTTTATGTATTTTGGGATATTTTGGGTTGTATATATATGTGATATTCTTTGGCCGACCTTGGCTTTGCGGGTCAAGTCTAGTCTAGAGCTTGACATTCTGTATTTCGGATATTCTGCTCTTTATGTACTTATGTCTTTACTTTTCTTCTTAATCAAGTAAAGTTCATATCACCTTGTCTGGACCTTTAAATGCCTGAGCCTACAAAGATATATGTAGAGTTTTATTATACTAGTAAAAATGCAATTGGAAGGATTTGAACTTATGTAACACCCTATCACACTGAGCTTTACGCTTAAGTTGTAAAACAGAGGTGGTGTGATGTTACGACCTCTAAAATAAAATGTATACATGTAATAGTAGAAAGATTGTAATATACTAGGAGTCTTGAAGAATAAGGGAAATAGAAATTGCAAAATAAAAGCGCAACGCTCAAAAAACGAGTTAACTTGCGTGCTAAGGAAGTTATAACCATCAAACATAAGATTATAAAAGTAGGAATAGAGTGCCAAAGATACAAAATAACAAGCTCCTAACTCAGCCCGCGATGTCAAGACTGGCCGAAGAATATTTACACACACACACATATATCCAAAACCTAAATATACATAAACAAAATCCTGCCTCTCTATAAACCTCTAAGAAGATAAAAAAGAATAAGTTATGCGGAGAGAGGGAGCTAAGTACATATATATACATCAATGTACAACAAAATAACACAGTAACCACTTCGCCTCAGGGGTCCAGACGCCTAACGAGATGCCTCTCGACCTGCATCTGAAAAACAACAACATAGTATGGAATGAGAACCGGAGGTTCTCAGTATGGTAAAGGTGCCACACACATAATATATAAGGTCCTCCTAGAACGCCGACGCTCAGATTATAGAGCTTAAAGTATTAAACAGAAGCCATAAAATGTGGTTTTCTAAGAGTATCTAAGCCTAACTTAACTTAACCTTAAATCTAAGTCCCCTACTACCATTCTTCCATACCTCCATATCCGTTAGCATTTCACAGACAAATAAACAGATAAAGGCAAGCACAAGAAGGTCACAAATATTGCATGTAACAAATATACATTTAGCATGGCAAGTACACTTAGGCACACCTAGTTAATGCACAAACAAGTAATTCAATTAGAATACATATGATGCATGCCTGTCCTATGGCTGATGAGGCTTATCTGTCAGTTATCCAGCCAACCCGACAAGTATGAAAACCTTAGACTGTCCCTCGACGTGCATCCCCAAGAGTCTATGCATACCTTTTTCTCAAATAATCAATATTGCTCAATGGGGGTTAACATTCCCGAGAATTTATAAGTGCCCGGTCACCCTTACGTCGTAGGGTCAACAGAGTATCGAGTTTTCAACCTGGTACACGTGGTGGCAAGCCACGACACTTTATCTAGGGAATTTCATATCTCAGATCATTTAATCATTCAAGCCAAGTTTCATACATGATCATTCATTTAATTATCAAGTCAAGTATCATACATGATCATCCGTAACATTTCATAATCAATTCATCACCTTTCAGCTTTACTTCACCTCCAAATCATCCCCATTTCCTAAATTCATCTGATTATCAGGTGCAATACTACTATTCATGACTAAAGGAATGGAAATAGAGGTTTAGAGGTTTAAACTACAGTTTAAAACGGTGAAAACCATATTTGCTGAAATAAGGGCCACGCGAACGCGTGGGAGTGTAAGAGTGCAGCTCGTGCGCGCGTCCCTTGTCATGCGTACGCATGGACATGCTTACTAACCCTTAGGCGTGCGCATGGCATCAGTCGTGTACGCATCGCCAAAATCCCTTGCCACGCGTACGCGTAGACGTATGTCCTCTTAAGAAAACATATTTCAGTAGTAGAGTTGCCGAATCATAAAAAAACTTCCTGCATTGATACATATAACTATAAGTTACATATTCCACATCAAAATTTTCGACAGGCATAACTCAATCGTTTTAAATCCTTTTTCTTCCGTTCTTTGAACGGCACAATTTTCATTTAAAACAAGTTGAAATCAATTTGGGATTCCAGAAGCCAAGTTATAGCCCACCGAAATTCGACCCAAAACCAAAGTTTTGCAAATTCCTCAAAACCTTTTTTTCATTCAATATTTCCATTCCATATATTTCCAACCTATCAATATCAACTCAAAATGCTAACAAAAATACTCAATAAACTCCACATCGTTTCATTAACCACCATTCAATAATATTACACAATTTCATCTTTCAACAAATCCATCAAGCTTTCCTTCAATATACCTGTAATCATATAATCAATAATTCAACCATGTATCCTTCTATCATCCATATAGTAACAATCTCCACCACATAATCAAATCACCAAACCAAATCAAACCAAACATATCCATCAATCAAATTACTAAACATTAAATACACCCTGCATTCCAGCTTATCCTATGGTCATCTAGCCTAAGTTTTCACAGAACATTATACATTAAATGCAAGAGAACTATACCTTGGCCGATTTCCTCATAGTGATCAAGGTAACATATTTAAAATAAACACAGCCTTTCCAAAACAAACACAGCCCTTCCAAAATTCAGTAAACACTAGGCTCAGCTTCCTCCAAGTTCCAATATTCACAATTCCAAGCTCCAATTATTTATTTACAACCTAATACACATTTATCACACATATATACCCAATTTAATACTCAAAGCTCAAATTTAGTGAAATTAAAATAGAATTATGGTTTCCTCACCTTACCCAAACTTCACATAAGCAAGAGTGAACATTTTTTTTCAAGCTAATTGGATCCTAAAACATTAAAAAGAAAGGAAATTCAATACCCGTACCATACTTTTAAGAATTGGGGGAAAGGAGTGGTCGGGAGTATTTAATGAATTACCTATGAAATTGTTCTGATAGAAACGTAGAGCTCGGCGCGGTGAACGCGTGGCCGCAAACGATGCGGCGATCGAAGCTCAGACGGAGGAGTTACGGCAAATTGAATTTTACCGTAAGGGTTCGGGAAACTTTTCTTTCTCTTCTCCCCTGTGAATGCTTCAGCTTTGTTTCTGCTGAAATGAGGGAGAAGAAAGGCGTGGGTTCATTTAATAGGTTGGTCTAGTTGGACCGATGGCCCGGTTTGGGCCTGGTTCAACCGGTTCGGTCTGTTTGGTCCAATTTTGGACCGATTTCTTTGAAATTAGTGTCAAAATTCTCATTTCAATGAGCTCTATCCTAATTTAATATAATATTCATATTTCTAATCTTCTTTATTAAAAATTAATTTATCAACTAATTACTTACTAATTTAACAGGGTTTACATCCTACCCACCTAACAAAGAATTTCGCCCTCAAAATTCAAATGTAGTTACCTGAAAAGAGATGTGGGTAGTCCTTCCACATATCTGATTCGAGTTTTCAAGTGTGTTCCTCAATACTTGCTCGACTCCAAGCTACTTTTACCAGTGATACTTCCTTCCCGCGTAATCGTTTAACATTGGTGTCATCAATTCTTACCGGAATTACTGGAAGTGTTAGATCTTCTCTCACTTGAATCGGTTATGGTTCCGGAATATGACTTGCGTCAGGAGTATACTTCCGAAGCTGTGACACATGAAACACGTCGTGCAGATTCGAAAGATATGACAGTAAAGCAATTCTATAAGCTACTGGCCCAATTCTTTTCAGGATCTCAAGCGGTCCAATATAACGGGGATTCAGTTTCTTAGTCTTAATAGCTCTTCCCACTCCAGTGGTTAGTGTAACCTTCATAAAGACATGCTCTCCTTCTTCAAACTCAAAAGACGTTCGCCTTTGATCAGCATAGCTCTTCTGCCGGCTTTGGGCTATAAGCATTCGGCTACGAATCTTCTTTATCTGCTCAATAGTTTCAGCTATCATTTCAGGTCCTAACAAACTCCTTTCTCCAGTTTCATACCAACATAGTGAAGATTGATATTTTCTGCCATATAGAGCCTCATACGGAGCCATTCCAATGGTCGCATGGTAGCTATTGTTATAAGCAAATTCCACTGACGGCATATACCGATCCTAGCTCGCTGGCTGGTCCAAAACACAAGCCCTTAGCATATCCTCCCAGGTCTGAATAGTTCTCTCTGACTGCCCATCTGTCTGAGGGTGATACACAGTACTCAAACTTAACTAAGTCCCAAATGCATGCTGAAAAGCTCCCCAGAATCTTGATGTGAAACGAGGATCTCTGTCAGATATAATGGTAGAAGGCACGCCATGCAACCTGACAATCTCTTTGATATACATTCGAGCCAATTCTTCCATTGTGCAACTTATTCGAATGGGAAGAAAGTGAGCTGATTTTGTCAGTTGGTCCACAACCACCCAAATAGCGTCACAACCAGTCCGAGTTCTAGGCAAACCTTTCACAAAATCCATTGCGATACTCTCCCATTTCCATTGTGGAATCTCTAAAGATTAAAGGGTTCCTGATGGTCTCTGATGCTCAATCTTAACCTTTTCACATGTTAAACATTTAGATACATGCAATGTCACATCATTCTTCATTTCTGGCCACCAGAACATTGCTTTCAAATCTTGGTACATTTTGGTGCTTCCTGGATGAATTGAGAACCCGCTCTTATGAGCTTCCTTCAAGATACTTTGTTGCAGGTCTCCGACATACGGCACAACAATCCGATTCTTAAACCTCCATAAACCATCCTGACCTTCTGACACTTTCCACTATTTTCTCTGTTCAATTACTGGCAATACCTTACGTAATGCTTCACCATCTTGATGAGCTTTCAGAAGTTCTGATTTAAAATTACTTGAAATCTGCAACTGACCTCAAACACAGGATTCCAGATTCTTCTTTAACTCCCAAATTCAAACCTTGAAATACCTTTAGTAACTCTTCTTCTCGCAATATCATCCAAGTTGCATATAAAGACTTCCGACTCAAGGCGTCTGCCACAACGTTCGCTTTTCCTAGATGGTAATTCAATTCAAAATCATAATCTTTCAGAAGCTCCATCCACCTCCTTTGACGCATATTCAACTCTTTCTGCTCAAAAAGATACTTTAAACTCTTATGGTCTGAGAAGACATGAAACTTAACGCCATAGAGATAGTGCCTCCAGATCTTTAAAGCAAATACAACAGCAGCAAGTTCTAAATCATATGTCGGATAGTTCATCTCATGCGGCCTTAATTGCCGTGAGGTGTATGCTACAACATTCTGGTGCTGCATCAGAACGCACCCTAAACCCTTTAATGCTTGAATGCTTCAATGCTTCAATGCTGCATCAGGCAATACCAACACAGGTGCAGTAGTCAACCTCTGCTTCAATGCTTGAAAACTCTCCTCACACTCCAGAGTCCAGACAAAAGGCGTATACTTCCTAGTCAACTTAGTTAAAGATAAAGCGAGCTGTGAAAATCCCTTAATAAGTCTGCGATAATACCCCGTCAGACCTAGGAAACTCCTGATCTTTGTCACTGAAGTTGGTCGCTCCTAATTTATCACTGCTTCCACCTTAGCAGGATCCACAGCTATTCCCTGCTTACTCACTACGACAGGCATAACTCAATCGTTTTAAAACAAATTTCACAAATCCAATTTTCATTTAAAACAAGTTGAAATCAATTTGGGGTTCTGGAACCCAAGTTATATCCCACCAAAGTTCGGCCCAAAACCAAAGTTTTGCAAATTCCTCAAAACCTTATTTTCATTCAATATTTCCATTCCATATATTTCCAACCTATCAATATCAACTCAAAATGCCAAGAACAATACTCAATAAACTCTACATCGTTTCATCAACCACCATTAATAATATTACACAATTTCACCTTTCAACAAATCCATCAAGCTTTCCTTCAATATACCTGTAATCATATAATTAATAATTCAACCATGTATCCTTCTATCATCCATATAGTAACAATCTCCACCACATAATCAAATCACCAAACCAAATCAAACAAAACATATCCATCAATCAAATTACTAAACATTAAACATACACCTGCATTCCAGCTTATCCTATGGTCATCTAGCCTAAGTTTTCACAGAACATTATATATTAAATGTAAGAGACCTAAACTATACCTTGGCCGATTTCCTCGTAGTGATCAAGGTAACTTATTTAAAACAAACACAGCCTTTCCAAAACAAACACAGCCCTTCCAAAATTCAGTAAACACTAGGCTCAGCTTCCTCCAAGTTCCAATATTCACAATTCCAAGCTCTAATTATTTATTCACAACCTAATACACATTTATAACACATATATACCTAATTTAATACTCAAAGCTCAAATTCAGTGAAATTAAAATAGAATTATGGTTTCCTCATCTTACCCAAACTTCACATAAGCAAGAGTGAATGTTTTTCTCAAGCTAATTGGATCCTAAAACATCAAAAAGAAAGGAAATTCAATACCCGTACCATACTTTCAAGAATTGGGGGAAAGGAGTGGTTGGGAGTATTTAATGACTTACCTATGAAATTGTTCTGGTAGAAACGTAGAGCTTGGCGCGGTGAACGCGTGGCCGTAAACGGTGCGGCGATCGAAGCTCGGATGGAGGAGTTACGGCAAATTGAATTTTACCGTAAGGGTTCGGGAAACTTTTCTTTCTCTTCTCCCCTGTGAATGCTTCAGCTTCGTTTCCGCTGAACTGAGGGAGAAGAAAGGCGTGGGTTCATTTAATAGGTTGGTCCGGTTGGACCGACGGCCTGGTTTGGACCCAGTTCAACCGGTTTGGTCTGCTCGGTCCAATTTTGGATCGATTTTTTCGAAATTAGTGTCAAAATTCTCGTTTCGGTGAGTTCTATCCTACTTTAATATAATATTCGCATTTCTAATCTTCTTTATTAAAAATTAATTTATCGACTAATTACTTACTAATTTAACGGGGTTTACAACTTGGGGTTTCTATAATATTAAAATACCTATATTCATTAAACCATTTGTATCTTTAATTATATATGTGTATTTTTATTTTCTTAATATTTTTAATCTTTTATGTTGGAATATCAAAAATCAATTAAATAAAATAATTCTAAAAATTTTTCCTCCATATTAATAAAGAAACAAACATACACACGTTCAACATATTCTGACAACATTTTCTCTTTTATTTTCCACTCTACATGCCTTTCTACCATCCTCTTTATCTTCTCTTCTTTTGACTCTTCTCTTTGGTATGTGCTTCTTCTTTCTCATATCATTGTTTTTTTATTTTTTATATTTGTTGTTATAATGTTAATTATTTTTTCATCAGTTAGAATTTTATTCTGTCAAAGATTTAGGCATTGCAATAGGCTTTAGAAATAGCTGAATCTGTAACTCCAAGTGATCTATTGGCCAATTCTATTTCTTTAACTAGCGAAAAAATTAATATGTCGGTACCAACGCCAACAACAGAGACTGGAATTGCACCATTACAAACACCTGCGACTACATCATCACCAACACAGACAACAATTATTACAAATCAACAAGTTACTGATGAAAATAGTGGTAATGAAACCGTTATTGCAAAAAAGGAAGAAGACTTCACCAATTTGGGACTATTTTGATCAAGTTGAAAGTTTTGAAGGTACAAAAGCTATTTGCAAGTATTACAAATCTATGTTTTGTTATGCTAGAAAAGGAGCTAGTACTTCACATTTATGGAAGCATTCTGGTAGTTGCTTATAAAGTAGATTACATGTTGTTGCACAAAAAAAGCAACCATTGATTCTATTTCAACCTTCCAATTCAAGTGTTAATCCCTTTGTAACACCAAGTGCAAGATATTCTCAAGAGAAGATGAGACAAATGATTACTACAGTAATTATGGTTCATGAGAATCCTTTCAGCATTGTTGAGGATGAAGTTTGGATATGGGGTTTCCAATATGTTAATTCTGAATTTCATAAAGTTTCCTGCAAAATTTCTCGAAGTGATTGCTTGACAATATATGAGGCAGAAAAGAAACCATTAAAGGCTTTGTTACAAGGTGTTAGGAAGATAAGTTTAACAACTGACATGTGGAGATCAAGGCATCAAATTGTCGAATATATGGTTATTACAGGTCACTTTATTGATGCAGGGTGGAATCTTCAAAAAAGAATTTTGAGTTTTGTCCAAGTACCTGCTCCTAGACGTGGCATTGATGTTGCGGATGTTATTTTCAAGTGTTTGAAGACTTGGGGAATTGAAAACAAAGTTTTCTCAGTATTTGTTGACAATTCTTCCTATAATAATTCATGCCTAAGGGCTCTTAAGGATACTATTTCAGATAACAACTCATTATCATTTTGAATTTGTTGGTACAAGATGGTCTAGGTAAAATTAAAGGTATTATTTTTAAAGTTTGTGAAAGTGTCAAGTTTGTCAATTTTAATTATTCAAGATTTAAAATATTTGCTGAGATTACTGAGAACAAACATTTGAAGGAGAAAAAATTCACCATTGATTGTCCCACAAAATAGAATTCTACTTACAACATGTTATGGCTTTGAAGTTTAAATCTGTGATTTCTGTATATAGAGAAAGAGAACCCCACTACAGTTACGAACTATTATCAGAGGATTGGAGAAAATTTGAAAAGATTTGCAAACTTTTAAAAGTTTTTAATCTTGCTACTCATGCCATTTCTGGTAGTGATTATCAATTTGTACTTTTCTAAAGTTTGGAGAGTGAAACAAGTAACTGATGCTATTGAGGATAGAGATTCCTTCATGAGAGAAATGAAAACCTCAATGAAAGAAAAAGTTTGACAAATATTGAGGAGAGTGCAATGTGGTAATGTCTTTAGCTTGTGTTTTGGATCCTAGGTGTAAATTACATGTTATTAAATTCTATTTTCGTTTAATTTACAAACCTGAGCATGTGGCTACTGAAAAATGTTGACAAAGTAAAAAATACATTACAAGAAATGTATGATGAATATGCTGAAAAAGTGTCATGGTGAGACAACAACGAGTATAGTTAACACTAATGGTCTAGTTGCTTTTTCTAATGTGGTTGGTTTTGAAATCAGTGAAATTGATGAAATGTTGAATATGGTTTGCGAAAAAGAAGTCATTCATCCAATAAAATCAGAATTATAGGTTTATCTTGATGAGAGTGCTTACATTCTTGAAGCCAATTCTAAGTCTTTTAGTGCTTTGGAGTGGTGGAAAAATAATAGTATGAAACTCAAGGTTTTATCTAAAATGGCAACGAACATATTAGCAATTTCTGTCTTAACAGTGGCTTTAGAATCTTCATTTAGCGTTGGAGGAAGAGTTATTGATGAATATCATTCTCAACTAAATCAAGAGTCCATTGAACCTTTTATTTGTGGAGGAGATTGGCTTCGCAACAAGTACGGTTTGAACAAAAAACTAAAGGTAAAAATTAACTTTCTAATATTTCTCTATTTGACTAAGTATCCATGTTATAGAAAATATTTCTCTTTTTAAATGTGAAAACATTGATATTGGTATGATGTGAGTAGTTAAAATAATAAAGTTTAATTTTCATGATATATAAATGAGGTATCATATAATTTATACTAAGATTATGACCACAATTTTATTTTGAACAATCTCTTTTATACTAACAAAAAAAGTATTTGTTGCGTTTACATTATTTAAAAATCTAATGATATGTGTACGTGTGCTTTTTGTTTTTTCAAGGTGTTGGAACAAGAAGATTAAATCACTTTTAGGCTTAGAAGGTTAATCGATTAATTGTCCAACATTCCCTTTACTTTGTTTTGATTAAGTAGTTATTAACTTTTATTTGATATTATGTTTAGTTGCTTTATTACAACTTTCGATATTAATGAAGTCTTCTATTTTGATATGTTACATATTTTGGAAGCAGTCAAGTGAGACTATATTCATATACATTGTCTTTTTTTAATCAATAATAGTTATTTATCGATATTTTGTCTTTATTTTATATCAATATTGTCTATAAATTTATTATTTTATATTTTATAATTTTAAAAATTAAATTATATCTTAAATTTAATTATTTATTAAAAAAAAAACAGGCCTATTCACAGGTTTCAGACCAGGCCAAATTTAACAATAGACCAAGCTCAGTACTCATTAAAAAACCTATACCGGCCAGACTTAGCCCAATATACTCTATTACAGGCCTGGCCTGTTAAGAGTAAAGCCTTGCCTACCCTCGTCTGTTTCCACTCCTAGGTGCAGTACCATTTTTTATGTAGGGAGATTTTGAGAAAGCTCTCTACCACATGGTCCATGAATCATATATGTAGATACAGCTCTAAACAACTTTGAGTATCGAACAGGATCGGACAACTCTAACGATATTAACCGGTTAATTTAAATTGTGGTTGTTGTCTTGTAGTCTCCACTCAACTACAAAAGAATATGAGTATGTGACAGACCTCTCTTTTAAAATTCTACCATGTATATCCTTTATAACAAAAAGATAAAAAATATTATAAATAAACTATTTATTTTATATATGTGCTTTGATAAATATATAATTGTGCAAATAATTTAAGAGAAAATTTTCTGAAAAATAAGGTTAGATGATGAGCAATAGCTACATCTTGCACTCCAAATGAAATTTCTTGCTTAAAATCAAAAAATTATTATGTTAAACTTAATTTTGAACACTCTACATGATATATTTGGTCGGTCTTCAACCTTTATGTTCCTTAGATTATTAACTCTACCAATCTCTGGCCAACTCGAGTTACATGTGATTGTGATGAAGAGATCTAGATATCCATATATTTCTTACAAATTGTCAGAGCATCTTGACAATGATTAAACATGTATGTATTTCATGCCACTAGTGAAAGACGTGAATAACTAGAATGACACATTTACTTGCTTTAGAAGTACGAATTTCATCCCTAACAACTATATCTTAAATTTTAACCTTTGTATATATCATTCATGATCTTGTCTAAAATTTAATTAATTAATATTTTTATTTTATGCACCTTTTAAAATAATGGCATGAGAAAAATTAAAATTAAATATTATTTTAAATATAAAACTCATTTAATCTAATCAGAAAATATAAATTAAAAATGATCTTTTTAGTTTCATCATAAATTATATTTATTCTATTATTTGTCTATAAAAATAAAAAATTAATTGTAATTTAAAAATTAATAACCTTATAAATTATGTAAATATCTAAAACTAATAACTTAAAAAAAAGTGTATTTAAAAATTTAAAAACTAACAACTTAAGCAAATAACTTAAAATTTAAAAAATAACAACTTAAGCAAATAACTTAAAATATAAAAAAATAACTCTCTAAGCAAATAACTTATAACTTATAAATAAAGTTTTAAAAAGTTTTAATAATAACACTTAAGCAAACAATTTTCAAACTCAATGTATGAGCGTCACATCAATAAAAAAAATTCTCTATTTTTTTCGAGCTACTAAATTTATTCAATTTTTTAGAAACATAGAAAAAAATTAAGTATAGAGAAACATATATGTTTGGCATTATTCTATTAGATATACTTAAAAAGGGAATTCTAAAACATGTGTATTCAAATTTACAATTTTTATTCTCAATCTTGATTATCTTGCAAGTTGAAGTATCTCCTTCCGCCGCCGAATTTTCGAACTTCGAGGATAGTCGCTTGGTTGGTGTAATAACATTTTTCAACACTTCAGATTCACCATTATCTGCAATTTTATTAGAGAATTTAAGCAATAAATTCTGTACAAAATACTACGTTAAATAAAAGACATCTTTCTCACATTTTATTTTAACTCAATAATATTTTTTGAATAAAATTAGACTTTAATTTTAAGAAAAAAAACACAAAAAAAATTTTTTAAAAGAGATAACCACAACTTGAATACTTGAAAATTTTTGTAAAAACATAGGTAGATCTCTTTATATTTTGCAAAAATATAGATAGAATTTAAATTTTAAATTTTATTATATCAAATAAAATTAAAAAAATAACTCCATGTTAATAATTAACGATCTTTCGAAATGTCTTACTTAATTGTTTTACAATCGTGTTTTGATATCAAATTTTATTTTAATTTAAGTTTTAAAACTTTAAAACATTAATTAATTTTTTTTTGGAGAAAATAGATATTAGAATTACAATTTGTTATGGTTGCAAAAGATATTTTATATTTAAATTTCATTAACTTATCAACATTTAATCTAAGTATAATTTGAATTTAAAAAACAAATTTAAGTTTTACTTAAATATAAAAAACAAACAAACTTCTTAATTTGGTGGATTTTTAAATCTAAAAAAAGCCTTAAATAAATAAGATAAATAAAAATAATTTATGTGCAACGAATTGAAATTATCTTTTCCTATATTTTTTTGCAGTTATAAATATATATTACCATATCTAATTTCTTTAACTGCTCAATAATTTTGTTTTCATAATTTTTAAGAATGTAGCCTCATTTAAAATTCTGTCGATATTATTCTTAGGTTCTTTAGATGTTGCAAAGCTAAATAAACAAATCGAAAAAAATTCATTAGATAACAGACACATAGTCCTAAACTCAAGAATTAAAAAATATATACATGCCTATTTTTAAATTGAACAACATTTTTGTCTTCAAGATTAAAAAATATCTTTGTGCCATACATGAAATTTTGTAAAAAGATCTTTTCTAAAAAATGTAATTTAATAAACAATGAATAAAAAATCACATAAAAAAAAACATATTTTGAAAAATTGTGGATAAAATATTACTGTTAAATGACTTCATTCTAATAAATTATAAGACAACAATAGTTCCATCTTTATTGTCATAACCTAAAAAAGTATATAACTCTTGTGCATAATTACCAAAAAATACAGACTCTATTATTTTTTTATGTCAAATATAATATTTAATGTTAAATATACTTTCTAATTAGCAATTAGATGCATAAAACTAAAAATTATAATTTAAAAAAATTAATTATAACTTAAAAACTAATGACCAATAAAATTATACCAAATCATATACATATTTATATTTTCAAATTTAAAAATTAACAATCTCATAAAATTATAAACACAAGTTATAAATTATTTTTTATTCAAAAAAGGTTACCGTTTAAAAAGTTAAAAATTAATTCATTAATTATTTTAATTTTATAAAGATCAAACCATGTAAAATACGTTTTTTTTAAGTATGTTTATCTTTTATATTTTTAATATTAACATACCAATAATAACATTTAAATAAAAAAATATTTATTTGCCAAAAATAATTTTTTTCAACAAATTAAAATCTTTCAGGCATAAAAAAAATTTAATATTACAAAAATATTTATAACAAAATAAAATTGAAATAACAATATAAATAGAAAATACTAAAACAAATAAATTTGAATTTATAGAATAAAATCTTGAAACAAATCCAAATAAATAAATTTACATTGAAGTTAATATTAAAATTTCTAAATTTTATTTTACTCATCTAATATGTGTAAGTGTTTTTAAGCACAATAGATCAATAGCAATCACCTTTATTTACTTAAAAAATAGAAAGTACAATACTCTTTTATTCTAGACAATAATAAGAGTATAATATTCGTCTAAAAAAATGAATAAGTTTAATTGAATGATAGTAAAAATCTTAAATTTTTAATCATTTTCATTCCATTATTCATTTCATTATTCAATCTCATCCTATTATTCATTTCATTCCATGCATAATTGTTATAGAAATAGAGATAATCTCTATGTATACATAATCCGCTACAAGGTGCCAAGGATTACGCTACCCATTGTTTTCTCATAAACCGCTATAGCCAGTAGCAGTTTAGGTAGTTTGGAATCTCCTTCAGAAACCGTTATAGCCTCTAGCAGTTTCTGCCCAACTCGTTTTTCCACGTAAATCGCGGGTGCATCTAGTGGATTACGTTAAGTTTGGAAACCGTTACTAGCGGTTGATAGTGTATGTGAGTCCATAGTAGCTAATATAGATGATCATATAAGCTACACTAGTTAGAGAAGTGGTTGTTAGTCTGTTACAGCTAATCAATAGTTAGTGGTTATGCTTAGCTATTTTATATATATTCATATCAACTGCACTGTACACAAATTGGTTTGATTCAATACAATTCCAGACCCCTCTTCTTCTCTCTCGACTCTCTCTTTCTCTATGAACCTGTGGATCGGATTCAGATCTGATACCGTTTATGGTATCAGAACTGCAATTTGAAAACCATGGCTTTTGCTGCACAATCAAACACCTTCACAGGAGTACCAATTTCAATGAAACTCGATGATAACAACTTCTTGCAATGGAAGAATCAAGCCGAATCAACAATTGAAGGAAACGAGCTCCTTGACCATCTCACCGGTAAGAGCATTCTAACGATGTATCTTGCTAATTTTGAATCCATCAATCCTGAGTATACACGGTGAAAAAGATAAGATGCACTATTAAAATCTTGGTTGCTTGCATCCATGACCAAACCATTCACAACAAGAATGGTTGGGTGTATGTTCACGCATCAAGTTTGGAAGCGATTAGAAGCTTATTTTTCTTCTCACATTAAGGCAAAAGTGATGCAGTTCAAGAACAGACTCAGCTCAATCAAGATCTCTGGTTCGGTGAGTGAGTATTTGCTGGAGATAAAAATTATAGTTGATGCACTAATCTCTGTTGGTGAACAGGTAAAAGATGATGATCATGTAAATGCTATTTTGCATGGCTTAACTGAAGAATTTGTGCCTTTAATCA
Source organism: Arachis hypogaea (assembly GCF_003086295.3). Classification (NCBI taxonomy): domain Eukaryota; kingdom Viridiplantae; phylum Streptophyta; class Magnoliopsida; order Fabales; family Fabaceae; genus Arachis; species Arachis hypogaea. The sequence continues at coordinate 134,808,323 of NC_092046.1, forward strand.
CATCAATTGTAACAAGACCTGGAGGAATCACGGTTCCTGAGCTAGAAGCAGTATTACTCTCACATGAAAGCATGTTAGAAAGATATAAGAAGCCTGAGAAATTTATACAAGGCAATTTGGCCTATCACAATGGCAGAGGAAGCGCTAGAGGGCAATTCAGAGGTGTGTTCAGAGGTTCAAGAGGCAGGTATGGTGGCAGAACAATGAGAGGAGGTTTTGGTCGAGGCTATGGTGAAAACAGAAGTTATGACCGAAACTATGCTGAATTTAGAAGCTATGAAGGAATTAGAGGACAGTATGCTGATTTTGATGCAAGGCAAGGAAGATGATACGAAGGAAGTAGAGGCAGTCCTTAAGAACTCAGTGCCAGCTCTGCAGCAAACTCAACCACACTGCAGTCCTATGCTGGTATAGATATGATGGGGAAGACAATGCCAAATCTGCCAATCAAGAGAATATAGCTCCAAGAGCCAACCTAAGCAATATTTTACCGAATTCAGCACCCCTTCAAGATCAAGAATGGTGTCCTGATTTCGGAGCCACTCATCACATGAAGTATGATGCAAGAAATTTGACTGATCAAGCAGATTATGCAGGTCATGAGTGAGTCATAATTGGGGACGGTACAGGTTTGCATATCAATCTTGTTGGAAATGCATTCATTAAAATTGATTTGAGTTGCAAGAAACTGTTATTACAAAAACTTTTACATGTTCCGGATATCACCAAAAACCTCATGAGTGTTTATAAATTTTGTTGTGATAACCATGTTTACTTTGAATTTCATCATGACAGCTGTTGTGTCAAATCACAGGAAACTAGAGAAGTTGTTCTCAAGGGAGTTGTTGATAAAGGTCATTACCGGTTTCTCAATTTCAACATTGAAAACACTCAAAGAAGTGCTAAAGCATAGCAGCTGCATTCCTCACAAATAGTGAACCAGCTAATGATTCCTTATTGTGGTACGCTCATTTAGGCTACCCCTCAAATAAAATTCTCTCTACAGTTTTACAAAATTGTAACAAGTCAATTCCACTTCCTAATCTGTTTGTTCTTCCTGTTGTTTAAGAAAATCACACCAATTACCCTTTCTTGATTCTAAAACAGTGTACACTGCCCCATTACAACTAGTCTATTCAGATATTTGGGGACCAGCTCCCTCCCCTGACTCTAATGGAAATGTATACTTTGTAAACTTCATTAATGCATTCTCTAAATACACATGGATTTACCTATTAACAGCTAGATCTCAACTCAAATATGTGTTTAATCATTTTCAGCAAATGGTAAAATTGCAATTAGATACTAAACTTAAAATGCTTCAAAGTGATAATGCACCTGAATATGTTAACTTGTCAAAGTCCTTGCAGTCTTGTGGAGTGATTCATAGGTTCTTCTGCCCGTATACTCCTCAACAGAATAACAATGCTGAACGGAAGCACCGCCACGTGGTTGAGATGGAACTCACACTCTTAGCTGAAGCTGGAATGCCGACAAGCTTTTGGGGTGAAGCCTTCCAAACTGCTGTCTACCTGATTAATGCCCTACCAACACCTACACTGCAAAATCAATCACCAATGGAGGTTCTGTTTGGCAAGAAGCCTCCCTATGCTGCCTTAAGAGTCTTTGGCTGTCTATGCTACCCTCACTTAAGGCCGTATAACCATAACAAGCTTCAATTTCGATATGAACTGGCAGTGTTCCTTGGCTATGGAAATATGCACAAGGGATACAAATGCCTACTGTCATTTGGGAAGGTTGTGATCACTAGAAATGTGATCTTTGATGAAGCTCATTTTCCCTTCAAAGATTCAACTCTCCCCTTTCAACCTGCATGTAAGAGCACCAACTCCTCTAATGAAAATCCTTCAATTCCCACCATTCCCCATCTCCCCTCCTTTGCTCCTCCTCTGCCACAACAACAGCCCTCTACCATAACACCCAACCTCTCCCTTTCTCCAAACCTATCAACTAATACTGCTCATAAGCCTCCTACTGCATCCTCACCTCCCTAGACACTCTCCTCCTCAAATGCCTCCCTGTGTGGAGCTGAACCTCCAACAACTATACTTCTAGATGCATCTGCTGCCCAGGCTGTCCCCATTCCACTTCAGTCCCCTGAAGTTGTCCTACCTCTACCTATCACCTCTGTAACTCAGAACTGTCATCCAATGATTACCAAAGGAAAGTTGGGCATTTCTAAGCCCCGGACTCTTCATGCTCAACTTGAACCTATCTCAGTCAAACAGGCCCTTTCTAATTCTAAGTGGAGAGCCACCATGGATGCTGAGTACTCTGCCCTCATGCAGAATCACACCTGGAATTTAGTGAAATTGCCACCAAATAGGGAGCCCATTGGTAGCAAGTGGGTGTTTCGGATCAAATATAATGCTGATGGAACCATTGACAAATACAAAGCCAGGCTGGTTGCCCAAGGCTTCCATTAGAGACCAAGGCTAGATTATAAGGAAACATTCAGTCCAGTGGTAAAACCTACTTCGATTCGTATAATGCTGTCCTTTGCTCTTGCAAACTCCTGGCCTATCAAGCAACTGGATGTCAACAATGCCTTTTTGTATGGTGACTTATTAGAAGATGTATATATGTCTCAACCAAAGGGCTATGAACAAGGAGATGGAACCCTGGTCTGCAAGCTGACCAAAGCACTTTATAGCCTGAAACAATCCCCTTGGGCCTGGTATGTGAAATTGTTGGGTGCTTTTAAGCGTCTGGGGTTCACCCCCACAAAATCAAAAACCTCATTCTTTACACGAATCATCTCTCAATCCAGGCTCTATGCACTTGTCTATTTTGATGACATCATCCTCACCGGTGACTCTGGCCCTGCAATTAATCAAGTCATTCAGCAGCTAAATCTCAACTTTGCTCTCAAGGATCTTGGGGACTTGCACTACTTCCTTGGCGTGCAGGTTGTCAAGACAGCGGATGGAGGTCTCTCTCTTCTACAAACCAAATACATTCAAGACATCCTGAAGAAAGCAGGATTAGAAGGGTGCAAACCCTGCTCCACACCACTACCTTCTACACTAAAACTCACTGCCACTTGGGGTGTTCCCTTTGATAATCCTTCCCTATATAGAAGTGTAGTTGGTAGTTTACAGTATCTGACAATGACCAGGCCTAAAATTTCTTACCCTGTCAATCGAGTTTGCCAATTTATGCAGTCCCCATCTGAGGACCATTGGAAGGTGGTAAAGCGCATTCTTCGATACCTGAGTGGCACCTTGCATCATGGCTTGCACTTGAAGAAAGGAAGGCACCTTCCCATCCTAGCTTACTGTGACTCGGATTGGGGCAGTGACCCTGATGATCGCAAGTCCACCAGTGGTACTTGTGTCTTTCTTGGCCGCAATTCAGTCTCATGGTCCTCCAAGAAGCAAACTATTGTGGCGTGCTCTAGCAGTGAGGCAGAATATAGGTCCATGGTAGTAGCTGTGGCTGATGTGGTTTAGGTCAGGAACCTGCTAACTGAGCATTTCCCTTGCCTTCTACTCCTCAACTCTTTTGTGACTACCAAGGTGCTGTGTTACTGGTGGCTAACCCAATTCTTCACTCTAAATCCAAGCATTTTGAGTTGGATCTCCATTTCGTCTGGGATTATGTAGACAAGGGCACCATTTGGGTCAACCATATAAACAATATAACATGGATTAAAGGTTACTTGTTATGCAGTAATGGAGAATATGTTGGAGTTTTGGAGATGCTTTGTCTTCTGAATCTCTGCTTTCCTCTGTCTTCTTGTTCACGCACGCACGTCCTCCTATGGCAAGCTGTGTGTTGGTGGATTACCGTTGTCAATGGCTACCGTCCATCCTTCCAGTGAAAACTACGCTCACGCGCTCTGTCACAGCACGGCTAATCACCGGTTGGTTCTTGATCCGGTTGGAATAGAATTTACTATCCTTTTGCGTCTGTCACTAACGCCCAGCCTTCAGGAGTTTGAAGCTCGTCACAGTCATTCAATCCTTGAATCCTACTCGGAATACCACAGACAAGGTTTAGACTTTCCGGATTCTCATGAATGCCGCTATCAGTTCTAGCTTATACCACGGAGATTCTGATTAAGGAATCTAAGAGATACTCATTCAATCGGATATAGAACGGAGGTGGTTGTCAGGCACACATTCATGGTTTGAGGAAGGTGATGAATGTCACGGATCATCACCTTCATCACAGTTAAGCGCGAATGAACATCTTAGATAGGAACAAGCGTGTTTGAATGGAAAACAGAAATACTTGCATTAATTCATTGAGACACAGCAGAGCTCCTCACCCCCAACAATGGGGTTTAGAGACTCATGCCATCAGAGAATACAAGGGTTTGATCTAAAATGTCCTCCGATACAAAATAAGTCTCTAAAAGTTGTTTAAATACTAAACTAGTAGCCTAGGTTTACAAAAATGAGTAGACTATGCTGGATGATGCAGAGATCCACTTCTGGGGCCCACTTGGTGTGTGCTGGGGCTGAGATTTAAGTGAGTCACATGCAGAGGCCATTTGTGGAGTTGAACGTCAGTTTTTGTGCCAGTTTGGGCGTTCAACTCCAGCTTTTGATCCTTTTCTGGCGCTGGACGCCAGAATTGGGCAGAGAACTGGCGTTGAACGCCAGTTTACGTCATCTATCCTTGTGCAAAGTATGGACTATTATATATTGCTGGAAAGCTCTGGATGTCTAATTTCCAACGCAATTGGAAGCATGCCATTTCGAGTTCTGTAGCTCCAGAAAATTCACTTTGAGTGCAGAGAGGTCATAATCCAACAACATCAGCAGTCCTTTTTCAGCCTGAATCAGATTTTAGCTCAGCTCCCTCAATTTCAGCCAGAAAAATACCTGAAATTATAGAAAAGCACACAACTCATAGTAAAGTCCAGAAATATGAATTTTTCCTAAAAACTAATGAAAATAGACTAAAAACTAACTAAAACACACTCAAAACTATATGAAATTAACCCCAAAAAGCGTATAAAATATCCGCTCATCACAACACCAAACTTAAACTGTTGCTTGTCCTCAAGCAACTAGACAAATAAAATAGAAGACTAATAGGTTGAGAAGCAATAATATCTCAGAGTTTTTGATTGAAGCTCAGATTCTAATTAGATGAGCGGGACTAGTAGCTTTTTGCTTCTGAACAGTTTTGGCATCTCACTTTATCCATTGAAGCTCAGAGTGATTGGCATCTATAGGAATTTAGAATTTAGATAGTGTTATTGATTTTCTTAGTTCAGTGTGATGATTCTTGAACACAGCTTCTTTATGAGTCTTGGTCGTGGCTCTAAGCACTTTGTTTTCCAGTATTACTACCGGATACATAAATGCCACAGACACATAATTGGGTGAACCTTTTTCAGATTGTGACTCAGCTTTGCTAAAGTCCCCAATTAGAGGTGTCCAGAGTTCTTAAGCACACTCTTCTTTTAGCTTTTGGATCTTGACTTTAACCGCTCAGTCTCAAGTTTTCACTTGACACCTTCACGCCACAAGCACATGGTTAGGGACAGCTTGGTTTAACCGCTTAGACCAGGATTTTATTCCTTTAGGCCCTCCTATCCACTGATGCTCAAAGCCTTGGGATCCCTTTTATTTGCCCTTGCCTTTTGGTTTTAAGGGTTATTGGCTTTTTCTGCTTGCTTTTTCTTTTTCTTTCTCTCTCTTCTTTTTTTTTTCTGCAAGCTTTGTTCTTTGCTGCTTTTTCTTGCTTCAAGAATCATTTTTATGATTTTTCAGATTATCAATAACATGTCTCATGTTCATCATTCTTTCAAGAGCCAACATATTTAACAGTCTTAAACAACAAATTCAAAAGACATATGCACTGTTCAAGCATTCATTCAGAAGACAGAAAGCATTGCCACCACATTTAACTAATTAGAATTTCTCTTATTAAACTCGAAATTTTATTGCCTCTTATTCAAAAGATCTACTACTTTATTCATGTTTGCTGATGATGAGAAAAATAAACTATAGCTTAATTGGAGATAAAATCAAAATGGATACTAATTACTACTATATGACTTATAAGGTAAACTTTTATAAGGACACTGTCACAGAGTTAAGGCAGAAATTGGAAATTAACAACCTTTATTCTGGGGGCACGGGGGTTCCTCTGATCCTTGGGGTGCTTGGTCCTACAAGAGAAGACTTTTGGCGCTTCAGTTCCCTTAAGTCACGCCCCTGCTCTTCTTGTTCTTTAAACATATAGGTCAGTATTTGACTGTGTTCCTTCTGTTCTTTTATTATTTGCTCCATAGCTTCCCGTATCTTGGTAACGGACGTCTCAAGATACTCCCAGTATTCAGATTGAGGGATCTCTGGGAGGAATTCCTGTGCTCTCTTCTTGATGGGATCCTCCTGTGCTTGTTGTTTTTCCATTGATGCTTTGGTGATTGACTTTTCAATTAGGATATATTCAGTTATTCCCATCCTTACTCCAGCGTCCTTGCAGAGCAGAGAAATCACGCTTGGATAAGCCAACCTGGCCTCTTTAGAATTTTTGTTAGCAATTTTGTAGAGTTCAGTTGAAATCAGCTGATGAACCTCCACTTCCTTCCCCATCATGATGTAATGGATCATCACTGCTCTTTTAACTGTGACTTCATAACGGTTGCTAGTGGGCAACAGAGAATGCCCAATGAAGTCCAGCCATCCTCTGGCGACTGGTTTGAGATCCTCTCTCTTGAGTTGATTTGGGACACCCTTTGTGTTGGTGGTCCACCTGGCTCCAGGGATACATATGTCCTCTAGAATCTTATCCAGGTCAATGTCTGCTCTCATCATCCTCCTGTTGAAGGAATCTGGATCATCCTTTAGCTGAGGTAGCTTTAAGATCTCTCTGATCTTGTCAGGGGTGGTATGAACAATCTTCCCTCTGACCATGGTCCGAAATTCATAGAAGGCAGTTCCAGATAGTTTTTGCTTGTCAGTCTGCCACATATTAGCATAGAACTCCTGGACCATGTTCCTTCCTACTTTCGTTTTAGGATTAGCTAGGACTTCCCAGTTCCTGATTCGAATTTGCTCCTGGATCTCCGGATATTCATCTTCTTTCAGATCGAATCTAACTTCCGGGATCACTGATCTCAGACCCATTACTTTAAGATAATGGTCTGAATGTTCTTTAGATAAGAACTTCCCTTGATTCCAAAGTGGTTTTGGAACGCTCTCTTTCTTGCCTCTTGGAGTGGGTTGTTTTCCTTTAGGGGCCATGATCTTAGTGATCTCGGATAAACACACCAAACTTAGAGGTTTGCTTGTCCTCAAGCAAAAGAAAAGAAAGGAGAGGGATAGAAGGAGAGCTAGGTGCAATTGTTGATGGAGGAGGAGGGAGGCCGAACCCAATTTTAAAGGGATGGGGGGGTAGGTTTTCGAAAAATTGGAAAAGATAAGATAAAAAGATTGAGTTAAAAAAGATAAGATAGAAGATATAGTTTAATTTTGAAAAGATATGATAGAATTTTGAAAAAGATAAATCTGAATTTTGAAAAAGATAATATGGAGATTTGAAAAAGATATGGATTAGTTGAAAAGATTTTTGAGTGAAAAAGATAGATTTGTTTTCAGAAAAGATTTGAAAAGAGTTGGATTTTTAGAAATTAAGGATTTTAGAAATCAGGGTTCTTGACATGTTCATGTAAAAATCATGCATTGAAGCATAAAATTTTAAATTAAAATGGAAATACGTGTGGAAAAAATGAATTTGGCTCCTCCCTGCCTTCCTGGCGTTTGAACGCCCAAACACTGCCTGTTTTGGGCGTTCAGCGCCCAAATGCTGCTCTCCTGGGCGTTCAACGCCCAGCTGCTGCCATTACTGGCGTTCAACGCCCAGTGGGTGCCCCTTTCTGGCGTTGAACGCCCAGCTGCTACCATTACTGGCGTTTTCGTGCCAGTGGGATCTTTTTCTCTGTTTTGTGTGCTGAGGTCTTCTGTAAATGATTATTTACCTTGTTATCAATGAACTCTATATAAACAAATAAAAATAAAAATAGAAATAGGGGAAAATGCTTAGAGGATTGTTGCCCCATGGCTGGGTTGCCTCCCAGCAAGCGCTTCTTTATTGTCTTTAGCTGGACTTTGCTGAGCTTTTAATCTAGCTTCAGCCTTGAGCATTCTTGCTCAATGTTGCCTTCAAGATAATGCTTGATTCTCTGTCCATTGACAATGAACTTCTTATCAGAATCAATATCTTGAAGCTCCACATAACCATATGGTGATACACTTGTAATCACGTATGGTCCCCTCCACCGGGATTTCAGTTTCCCCGGGAATAGCCTGAGTCTAGAGTTAAACAACAGAACCTTCTGTCCTGGTTCAAAGATTCTAGATGACAGCTTTCTGTCATGCCACTTTTTTTATTTCTCTTTATATAGCTTGGCATTTTCGAAAGTTGTGAATCTGAATTCCTCTAGCTCATTTAGCTGGAGCAATCGTTTTTCTCCTGCTAATTTGGCATCAAAATTTAGGAATCTGGTTGCCCAGTAGGCCTTATGTTCCAGTTCCACGGGCAGGTGACATGCCTTACCATATACGAGTTGGTATGGAGATGTTCCTATGGGGGTCTTGAATGCTGTCCTGTAAGCCCACAGAGTATCATCCAGGCTCCGTGCCCAATCCTTTCTATGGGTATTTACTGTCCGTTCCAGGATTCTCTTTAATTCTCTGTTAGAGACTTCAGCTTGCCCATTGGTTTGTGGGTGATATGGAGTGGCCACCTTGTGGCGAATTCCATACCGAACCATGGCAGAGTAAAGCTGTTTATTGCAGAAGTGAGTGCCCCCATCACTGATTAGTACTCTAGGGACACCAAACCTGCTAAAGATATGTTTCTGGAGGAACTTCAGTACTGTCTTAGTATCATTGGTGGGTGTGGCAATAGCCTCAACCCATTTTGATACATAGTCAACTGCCACCAGAATATAAGTGTTTGAGTATGATGGTGGGAAAGGTCCCATGAAGTCAATTCCCCATACGTCAAACAACTCAATCTCCAAGATTCCTTGTTGAGGCATGGCGTAACCATGAGGCAGATTGCCAGCTCTTTGGCAACTGTCACAATTACGTACAAACTCTCGGGAATCTTTATAGAGTGTGGGCCAATAGAAGCCACATTGGAGGACCTTGGTGGCTGTTCGCTCACCTCCGAAATGGCCTCCATATTGTGATCCATGGCAATGCCATAGGATCCTATGTGCTTCTTCTCTAGGCACACACCTACGGATTATTCCGTCTGCACATCTCTTAAAGAGATAAGGTTCATCCCACAAGTAATACTTTGCATCAGTAATTAATTTATTCTTTTGTATCCTGTTGTACTCCTTGGGTATGAACCTTGCAGCTTTATAGTTTGCAATATCGGCAAACCATGGTGCTTCCTGAATGGCGAATAAATGCTCATCAGGAAACGTCTCAGAGATCTCAAGAGAAGGGAGGGGCGTCCCTTCCACTGGCTCTATCCGGGACAGATGATCAGCCACTTGGTTCTCTGTCCCTTTTCTGTCTCTTATTTCTATATCAAACTCTTGCAGAAGCAATACCCATCTGATGAGCCTGGGTTTTGAATCCTGCTTTGTGAGTAGATATTTAAGAGCAGCATGGTCAGTATACACAATCACTTTTGATCCTACTAAGTATGATCTGAACTTGTCAATGGCGTAAACCACTGCAAGTAGTTCTTTTTCTGTGGTTGTGTAATTTTTCTGGGCATCATTTAGAATGCGACTGGCATAATAAATGACATGCAGAAGCTTGTCATGCCTCTGTCCCAATACTGCACCAATGGCATGATCACTGGCATCACACATTAGCTCAAATGGTAATGTCCAGTCTGGTGCAGAAATGACTGGTGCTGTGACCAGCTTAGCTTTCAGCGTTTCAAACGCCTGCAGGCACTTTGTGTCAAACACAAATGGCGTGTCAGCAGCTAGCAGATTGCTTAGAGGTTTTGCGATTTTTGAAAAATCCTTTATAAACCTCCTATAGAATCCTGCGTGCCCCAGAAAGCTTCTGATTGCCTTAACATTGGCAGGTGGTGGTAATTTTTCAATTACCTCTATTTTTGCTTGATCCACCTCTATTCCCTTGTTTGAGATTTTATGCCCAAGAACAATTCCTTCAGTCACCATGAAGTGACACTTTTCCCAGTTTAAAACTAGGTTGGTTTCTTGGCATCTTTTCAGAACAAGTTTCAGGTGATCAAGACAGGAGCTGAATGAGTCTCCATATACTGAGAAGTCATCCATGAAGACTTCCAGAAATTTTTCCACCATGTCAGAAAAAATAGAGAGCATGCATCTCTGGAAGGTTGCAGGCGCATTACATAGCCCAAAGGGCATCCTTCTATAAGCAAACACTCCGGATGGACATGTGAATGCTGTTTTCTCTTGATTCTGGGGATCTACTGCAATCTGGTTATAGCCTGAATAGCCATCCAAAAAGCAGTAATAATCATGACCTGCTAGTCTTTCTAGCATCTGGTCTATGAATAGTAAAGGAAAATGATCCTTTCTGGTGGCTGTATTGAGCCTTCTGTAGTCAATACACATGCGCCACCCTGTAACTGTTCTTGTAGGAACCAGTTCATTTTTTTCATTATGAATCACTGTCATGCCTCCTTTTTTTGGGACGACTTGAACAGGGCTCACCCAGGGGCTATCAGAAATGGGATAAATAATCCCGGCCTCTAGTAATTTGGTGACCTCTTTCTGTACCACTTCCTTCATGGCTGGATTTAGCCGCCTCTGTGGTTGAACCACTGGTTTAGCATTATCCTCCAATAAGATTTTGTGCATGCATCTAGCTGGGCTTATGCCCTTAAGGTCACCTATGGACCACCCAAGAGCTGTCTTGTGTGTCCTTAGCACTTGAATAAGTGCTTCCTCTTCCTGTGAACTTAGAGCAGAGCTTATGATCACTGGAAAAGTATCACCTTCTCCTAGAAATGCATATTTCAAGGATGGTGGTAATGGCTTGAGCTCGGGTTTAGGAGGTTTTTCCTCGTTTAGAAGAAATTTCAGAGGCTCTTTCATGTCCTCTGAATCCTCCAAATCAGGCTGAACATCTTTAAAGATGTCTTCCAACTCTGATTCGAGACTCTCAGCCATGTTGATCTCTTCTACCAAGGAGTCAATAAGATCAACTTTCATGCAATCTGTTGATGTGTCTGGATGCTGCATGGCTTTGACAGCGTTCAACTTGAACTCATCATCATTGACTCTCAGGGTTATTTCCCCCTGTTGGACGTCAATAAGGGATCGTCCAGTTGCTAGGAAGGGTCTTCCTAGAATGAGAGTAGCACTCTTGTGCTCCTCCATTTCCAGCACAACAAAGTCAGTGGGAAAGGCAAATGGCCCAACCCTGACAATCATGTCTTCAATCACGCCTGATGGGTATTTAGTGGAGCCATCAGCAAGTTGAAGATATATCCGGGTTGGTTTAACTTCTTCAGTTAAACCAAGCTTTCTGATAGTGGATGCAGGTATTAGGTTGATGCTTGCCCCAAGATCGCATAAAGCTATCTTGGTGCAATCACCTTCTAATATGCATGGTATCAGAAAACTCCCAGGGTCTTTAAGCTTTTCAGGAAAGCTTTTCAGAATGACTGCACTGCATTCTTCAGTGAGGAGAACTCTTTCTGTTTCTCTCCACTCCTTTTTATGACTCAAGATTTCTTTCATGAACTTGGCATAAGAAGGTATTTGCTCAAGTGCCTCTGCAAATGGAATCTTTATTTCAAGAGTCCTTAGATAATCTACAAAGCGAGCAAATTGCTTATCCTGCTCCTCTTTCCGGAGTTTTTGAGGATAAGGTATCTTGGCTTTATATTCCTCAACCTTAGTGGTTAAAGAAGCCTTTTTAGAGGGGTTGTTATCAGCACTTGTGTGTGTCTGGTCCCTCACTGGCAATTGAGTGCCAGAGTCAGAAGCTGGAGTGAAGCTGGATGCCAGCTCCTTGTCTGCTTCTGGCGTCTGAACGCCAGAACTGTGCCCATTTTGGGCGTTCAACGCTGGATTTTGCCCTATTTGGGCGTTCAACGCCAGATTCTTGCCCATTTCTGGCGTTGAACGCCAATCCTGCCTTGTTTCTGGCGTTGAACGCCAGTTTTGGGCATAGTCTGGGCGTTCAGCGCCAGCCTTCCACCAATTCTCTGGCGTTTTAGCGCCAGAATTATTTTTCCCTGGGCTCTTACTGTCCTCAGGTGAATCTTTGGTGGGTTGCTCATTTCTTGACTTTTTGATGCCTTGAGGTGGGGTATTTAATGTTTTCCTACTTCTTAATTGAACTGCTTGGCACTCTTCTGCTATTTGCCTTGATAGCTGCTGCTTTGTTTGCTTAAACTGTTCATCCATATGTATATTAGCTATCCTTGTCTCTTGTAGCCTGTCCTTGAATTCAGCTAGCTACTTTGTTAGAAAATTCAATTGCTGATTGAATTCAGCAGCTTGTTTTACAGTACTAAATTCAGCAGTTACTGTGTTAACCTCTTCATTCATGGAAGGGTTGCTGCTTAGGTACAGATGCTGATTCCTGGCAACTGTATCAATGAGCTCTTGAGCCTCTTCAATTGTCTTTCTCATATGGATAGATCCACCAGCTGAGTAATCTAGAGACATCTGAGCTCCTTCTGCAAGCCCATAGTAGAAGATGTCTAACTGAACCCACTCTGAAAACATTTCAGAGGGGCATTTTCGTAGCATCTCTCTGTATCTCTCCCAGGCATCATAAAGAGATTCATTATCTCCTTGTTTAAAGCCTTGGATGTCCAGCCTTAGCTGTGTCATCCTTTTTGGAGGGAAATATTGATTCAAGAATTTTTCTGTCAGCTGTTTCCATGTCCTTATGCTGGCCTTAGGTTGGTTATTTAACCACCTCTTAGCTTGATCTTTTACAGCAAATGGAAACAGTAATAGTCTGTAGACATCCTGATCTATTTCCTTATCATGTACTGTGTCAGCAATTTGTAAAAATTGTGCCAGAAACTCTGTAGGTTCTTCCTGTGGAAGACCGGAATACTGGCAACTTTGCTGCACCATGATAATGAGCTGAGGATTCAACTCAAAGCTACTGACTCCAATGGAGGGTATGCAGATGCTACTCCCATATAAAGCAGTAGAGGGGTTGGAATATGACCACAGAGTCCTCCTGGACTGTTCATTTCCACTTAGATCCATGATGGAAAAAGGGAGATGATGTAAAATAGGAAAAATATTTTTATTTATTTATTTATATATTTATTTCGAAAATGAAATAAATTAAAATAGAATAAATAAAAATTGAGTGAAGATTTTCGAAAAACTGAGGAGAGAGAAAGTGGTTAGGAAGTTTTGAAAATGATATGATGATTTTGAAAAAAAAAATTTTTTAATTTTGAAATAAAAAAAATCTGAATTTTAGAAATATATTTTGAAAATCTGTTTTTAAAATAGAGAGAAAAGATATTTTTTATTTTTAAGAGGAAAGAGAAAAACAATAAGATAGCACAAGATTTAAAATTTTTAGATCTAATGCTCCCTATTTTCGAAAATTTTGGAGGGAAAAGACCAAGGAACACCAAACTTAAAAATTTTAAGATCAAGTCACAAAGAAAACTCAAGAACACGAAGAAAGAACACCAAACTTAAAATTTTTAGAAAACCAAACCAAAATTTTCGAAAATCAAAGGGAAATCAACAAGAAAACACCAAACTTAAAGTTTGGCATACAATTTAATAGAGAAAATATTATTTATGAAAAAGGTTTTAAAAAGAGTGTACCAAACTGCCACGGGCTTAGACTAACACTCTAGCCAATTGGGCAGTAAATGTAACACTTGTTTTAAAGAAGGATATTTTTAACCAAGAACAATAATAAGAGACTCTAAACCAAAAAGAAAAATTTTCCTAATCTAAGCAACAAAATAAACCGTCAGTTGTCCAAACACGAACAATCCCCGGCAACGGCGCCAAAAACTTGGTGCACGAATTATGAATCACACTTTTCACAATTCGTACCACTGACCAGCAAGTGCACTGGGTCGTCCAAGTAATACCTCACGTGAGTAAGGGTCGAATCCCACGGAGATTGTTGGTTTGAAGCAATCTATGGTTATTTTGTAAATCTTAGTCAGGAAGTCAATTATGTTTATCAGTTGAATTGCAAATAAACAATATAACATGGATTAAAGGTTACTTGTTATGCAGTAATGGAGAATATGTTGGAGTTTTGGAGATGCTTTGTCTTCTGAATCTCTGCTTTCCTCTGTCTTCTTGTTCACGCACGCACGTCCTCCTATGGCAAGCTGTGTGTTGGTGGATCACCGTTGTCAATGGCTATCGTCCATCCTTCCAGTGAAAACTACGCTCACGCGCTCTGTCACAGCACGGCTAATCACCGGTTGGTTCTCGATCCGGTTGGAATAGAATTTACTATCCTTTTGCGTCTGTCACTAACGCCTAGCCTTCAGGAGTTTGAAGCTCGTCACATTCATTCAATCCTTGAATCCTACTCGGAATACCACAGACAAGGTTTAGACTTTCCGGATTCTCATGAATGCCGCTATCAGTTCTAGCTTATACCATGGAGATTCTGATTAAGGAATCTAAGAGATACTCATTCAATCGGATATAGAACGGAGGTGGTTGTCAGGCACACGTTCATGGTTTGAGGAAGGTGATGAATGTCACGGATCATCACCTTCATCACAGTTAAGTGCGAATGAACATCTTAGATAGGAACAAGCGTGTTTGAATGGAAAACAGAAATACTTGCATTAATTCATTGAGACACAGCAGAGCTCCTCACCCCCAACAATGGGGTTTAGAGACTCATGCCGTCAGAGAATACAAGGGTTTGATCTAAAATGTCCTCCGATACAAAATAAGTCTCTAAAAGTTGTTTAAATACTAAACTAGTAGCCTAGGTTTACAAAAATGAGTAGACTATGCTGGATGATGCAGAGATCCACTTCTGGGGCCCACTCGGTGTGTGCTGGGGCTGAGATTTAAGTGAGTCACGTGCAGAGGCCATTTGTGGAGTTGAACGCCAGTTTTTGTGCCAGTTTGGGCGTTCAACTCCAGCTTTTGATCCTTTCCTTGTGCAACGTATGAACTATTATATATTGCTGAAAAGCTCTGGATGTCTACTTTCCAACGCAATTGGAAGCATGCCATTTCGAGTTCTGTAGCTCCAGAAAATTCACTTTGAGTGCAGGGAGGTCAGAATCCAACAGCATCAGCAGTCCTTTTTCAGCCTGAATCAGATTTTAGCTCAGCTCCCTCAATTTCAGCCAGAAAAATACTTGAAATTACAGAAAAGCACACAACTCATAGTAAAGTCCAGAAATATGAATTTTTCCTAAAAACTAATGAAAATAGACTAAAAACTAACTAAAACACACTCAAAACTATATGAAATTAACCCCAAAAAGCGTATAAAATATCCGCTCATCAGTATGCTATTTTATAAAGTTGTAATCTGGTAAATATGAATTCCAATTATTTTATTTAGGTAACTTGTCCCAAAATCTTGAAACAAATCCAAATAAATAAATTTACATTGAAGTTAATATAAATTTTTAGATTTCTTTTTACTCATCTATTATGTGTAAGTATTTATATTTAAAAAAATAATTGATTATCCATCATTGACTTCTAATTCAAGAGTATTGTATGTGGTAGACTTGTCATTCTTTTTAAGAGTACTCTTACTCTCAATTCTAACAAGATATCCAATAATATTTAAAATAAATTAAAATAAAAAAATTTTGTTGTCAATAAATTTGTTAAGAGAAAAAAATAACCGAAATTATAAATGAATCAAATAAATTTATCATTGATTTTTTTTAAACAACAAACTTATCAAAATTTTTTTGGTGAAGATAGGGGTCAAGGACTCCAAGAAACAAAGAAACAATTAAAAAAAAAAAACAAGAAACTAGCTAGCTCCTCTTATTCTAAGGGTAACAAAAACATTAGCATCAAGAACTTAAAAAATATCAAGGTATGGGGCGTCAAAAATATGCAAGCTGATGGAAAGATCATGACCTTTTTTAGTCAAGACATCAGTGACGGTATTTGTTCCCAATAAGTATGGGACCATTCCAAATGTTGGATGCGTGCTGCCATGATTCTAATATCTTTAACCAGAACATGGTAAGGGTGATAGGTAGCACAACCCTCTTTTATTAGATTTATGGCCGCTTGAAAATTTGATTCTACTATTATTACTTGTATATCATTTGCAACAACTATTTGAAACCCTTTGAATTGAAGGTGCCATAGTGTTTTGCTTGAGTGATCGAATAGCTTCCAAGATTGAAGGAGAAGGCTTTGATAAACCTTTTGAGATGGCTTCGTAGAATACCCCACAAGTGGCGTTATTGTTCCTTTTGAAGACAGAGCCATCAACATTCACCTTGACAATCTTTTTTTCTGGTGGGTTTCACTTGATGAGAGTGTCTCCTCTCATTCTCACTTTTCTCGTTCCAGTTCCTTACTCCACGATGTTTAGCACCTTGTGCACTCGGACATTAATGGAACCCACGGCTTCCACTATACTGATGGTCTTTCCCTCAAAGATGAATTTGTTCCAGAGATACCAAAGAAAATGGATGGTAACACCGAACCAAATTTCCCATTCATTATGCTTAGAAAGGTTGTCAATGAGCCACTCACAATTTCTGAGACGGAAAATTTTCTTCCGACGATTATGGGACAAAGTAGCTTGGCAGATGGATACAACATAAAGGCATTCTCGAAGGGCATGTAGTGACGTTTCTTCTACCCAATTGCATCTTGGACAATACGCTGAGGTGGTCATGTGCCTTCTTCTCCTCTCCTCGTTGGTTAGAAGTGCTCCTTTTGCTACCAATCACATGAAGATCAATCGAATCTGCTCTGGCCCTTTTTAATCTCAGACGAGTTTGAAGATCTTATCGAGAGGATCCG
Source organism: Arachis hypogaea (assembly GCF_003086295.3). Classification (NCBI taxonomy): domain Eukaryota; kingdom Viridiplantae; phylum Streptophyta; class Magnoliopsida; order Fabales; family Fabaceae; genus Arachis; species Arachis hypogaea. The sequence continues at coordinate 134,825,262 of NC_092046.1, forward strand.
CGTTTCCCATCAAGGATTGATAAGCTGATTTCAGGTTGAAAGTTCCATCAGGAGAGTTGTCTCAAGCTATTTTTTTCCATACCTTTCTATGGAGAAGAAGGTGAAAGACTCATAAAATCATAATATTGCTAACTGTTTTATCCGGCAGCCATTCCCTTAATTTAGAGACATCCCAATCACCTGAAATAGACAAAATCATTTAGAGATGATGAATAATCAACAGGGTTTAAAACTTGGGTAACTAGAGAATCTAGTTTCCCAAACTTTGGCAACCAGTTGTGTTTTCAAAAAGAGAAAGTCCCCACTTTTATTAAAATCTGACCAGCACTTAACCAGCAAAAGAAAAGTGAGTAATTATATACTATTAGATGTAATCTCACACAACCAATTTGGGTTGGTCGAGTGGTCAGTATACTCGTCCGCTTAAATAAGTGTCGGGGATTTGAATCCCGCCTTGTGCATGTAGCAACCCATTGGCTAGCGGCAGACCATTAAATGGAGCTTAGATCCACGACGGATTAGTCCTTGAACTGTCGGGTTGGGGGATACCGTGGAAAACAAACAAAAAAAAAATGTAATCTCACACCATTAAAAACATTAATGATGGCTAATTGATGGCTACGAACCTGCTGGCCCCTTAGCACTCCTCTTCCAAAAATTGATCTTTTTTCCATTGCCTATCCACCATATAGAGTTATTTTTCACATCATTCTAAGCTGAACATATTCCTTTCCACAAATTTAAATCTTTCTTTTTCCTCCTTACGGTGGGCATCATATCAACTCCACATTTGTATTTCGATCTAAGAACCTTGATCCAAAGATTGTCTTTTTTTTTATTAGGTCCCGGTCAATCTTCATCATAAAAGCCCGATTCAGCTCTCTTGCATGTATAATATCCAAATTTCCAGATATTTTTGGTTTAGAAACACTCTTCCAACTAATAAGGTGAACCTTCTTAGTAGTATCAGTTTCTCTCCACAAAAAATTTTTGCATTTACGGTTAATAATATTACAAGTAGAAACAGGTAAAATAGCAATCTACATAATATAACTAGGAATAGAAGACAAGACATATTTTACTAGAGTAGTTCTTCCTGCAGATGAAAGAGAAGAGGCTTTCCAATTATTAAATCTTGCATTAAGCTTATCAACTTATCTTTGTAGGTGTCTTTGGAAACTCGAGTGGAGTAAAAGGACTTCCAAGTACTTCTCAAGATCATTCGTAATAGAGAAACGCAGGGCGTCACTTAGTTCACTTCTGGTGTGATGCCCCACATATGTGTAATCGAATACAGAAGCACTGACAATGTCAAAATTTACAAAGCTACATCCATATTGTGGGATACTTGACGATTCTGGAAGTCTACGCACATCGATACATTGGTTTAAACTCACAAAATTATTTTTTCTCTTAGCAAATTCATGAATTGAGACGCAAGAGCTCTCTTAACTAAGGCATGCATTTTTTTCCAGGAATTGATACACAAAAATCAAAGAACAAATAAAAATGGTAAATAAACACATTTGAAATATCAATAATACAAACTCAATATTAATTAAAACAATGGCAAAAAAAATTCACATCTTCATCGAGCCAAATAATCTCAATTGAGTATGGCAGTAAATAATTTTTGTAGTTCGATAGTGTCCAACTGTCTATAATCTTATCATTCGTATATGTACACACAAATTCTTAACCGTAAAATTGATCTCAACAATTTTGTGAACACCAACTGCCATTAAAAAAAGGTAGATAAATTTTAAATAAGACAAATATATAAAGAAATTAATTAATTGTGCTAAACAATGAAGATGTTGTATTATGTATCTCTAACTCATAATTTTATAGTTGACTTATAGTTAGGATTTTCTAAAACGTAATTGAGTTTGACTTATAGTTAGGATTTTCTAAAACGTAATTGAGTTTGATTTAAATTTACAGATAAAACAAATAAATTTAAATTATAAATCCTAATAACTAATTAATTTAATAGTATAGTTTTTTCCAAAATAAAAAAGAGTAAAAAAAATATGAGGTAACTACATGTACTTAGTTATTGTTAATTGTCATTAGTTATTAAGTAAACTTAGTTTTTTTGAAGATGATAATTTGTTAACTTTTTCTTTAAATAAAAGAGTGGTATTATTATAATAAAAATAAAATATAACTATAATTTAAAAGGTTAAGAAGTAACTTTTTAATCAAATAATTTATAAATACTTTTTAAAATTAGTTTAAGAATATTAAAAATTAAATATCTAACAATTTAAGAAAGTATATTTAAAAATTTAAAAATTAATAATCTAAGCAAATAACTTAAAATTTAAAAAATAATAACTTAAAAAAAACAACTTAAGCAAATAATTTAAAATTTAAAAAATATAACCATCTAAGTAAATAACTTATAATTTATAAATAAAATTTTAAAAATTACTAATAACGACACCTAAGCAAATAATTTTCAAACTCAATGTATGGACGTCACATAATAAAAAAAACTCTCCATTTGTATTATTATTACAATTACTATTACTATTATTATTAGTATTAAGATAAAGATATGGACATAAAAAGCTAAGATTAAAAGTTGTTATTCTAGTGAAATATGTTAACCAGATTAATTAGTTCAATTTACAGAACTCTTAAATTTAACACACTGAATATTAATATACACCTTCCATCTCATAATAGAGTAAATTGAAAGTGAAAAATGCATAAAGCAAAGTATTATACTAAATGAATTTATGATTTTTGGATGGAGAAAGCGGCTGTTAAGTTGTTAATATAATGAAGAGTAGTTTATTGGTAACCGGCAACAATAACCCACAAGGAAAGTTAGTGTGGCCTAAATAAATAGTTGGATGGTGGACTCTGGAATACAATTTTACAGGAGAGGACAGTTGCCTACTTCATCAACTTCTATCGCCTCATCAAATAAAATGATGAAAATGTTTTGTTTTGATTGGTTTGGTTTGGGTGGTTAGCTCCAATGCTAATGTATTTAACGCCCACTCTCCTTTTCCCAATCACAGCCTCCTTCCATTTAATCTTCTTTGTTCTTATCCACCCCTTTTATCCTCCCGCCCCAACTTGCTAGCTAGCTTTGCTAATTCATCTTCTTTGACTTTTCCTATCCTTCCATAAATATACACAAACACACACTCATCATCATTAAGTTAGCGTAATGATTTAGATAAACTCTAGAACATATTTAACATTAACATAAAAAAGTCAATTATATCATTTAATATAAAACTGCAAAAATATATGGGGAAAAAAACATCATGTAATAATTTGCTCTAAAAGTTATTATACCGGATCGTCAAATCTGAGGTGATGTTATAAGAGAATACTATATATGTGATAATAATATTTTACAAATAATACAATTATATTATGTGTACATTAAAATTAGCTATTAAAATTAGTTATCACGATAAAATATATGTTAAAATATAAATATATATTAAAAATAAATTAAATCATATATATTTATACATAAATACATTGATAGTTAATTTTAGTGGTTATTTTTAGTATACGAATAATATTTTTACAAATAATAAATGGCATGTTATAATAAATTTAGCAATGTAAATTAAATTAAGAGAACAATAGAGAACCATCAGAATTTATTATTTTTGGTCATCAGTTAGCCATTAATGTTTAAAAATATGGGATAAAGTATGTTGTTGGATTACTATTCTAAAAAAAATAAAAAATTAAACAAAAAAATTAAATTGATAGATAAGTAATGACAAAAAAGTATAAATTTCAATAATTTCTAATATTTTTCTTAAATTAATGATAATTGAGTGAGATAACAATTAGTGTGTGTTTAGTTTTACTTTTGTAGATTTTTTTTGAAAATAAAGTGATTTATGTTTGATAAGTTTTTATTTAAAAAATTAATAGTAAAAATTTATATATAATTATTTTTATGTAACATTAATAATTAAAAACTATTATATGATAAATTAGTAAAATTTGACAAATTATCTAACTGTTTCAGTTATTAATTTCACATAAAAATAACTGAATAAAATTAATTTTGACAACTTATGAATTATAATCAATATTAATTGAATTGAAGAAGCCAAAAATATTTATTTCACGCATAATAATTAACCCTATAATCAATTATGAAATTCTAATTAACTACAAAATAAAAAAACCATCTAAAGTGAATATATTGTATACTTGCAAATGCACTTTTATAAGCACTTATTTTAGTTTTGTTTTTCTCAATTAGGTGCTTTTTAATACGAGATCCAACGTAGATTTTTTTCTATTAAATATGATTAAAATAGTAAAAATGCTTCATTTTTTTATATTATATACTTATTTACCCATGAAATAACTACCATTAGTGCATCCACTCTCTCTTTAATTACATCTCTCATATAATATTTTTTTAAATTTTTTTAAACATATATATTCTTTAAAAAATAATTTTTTATTCTAATTATATGTCTAATTTAATAATCACTCATTAAATCATCAATAAATATATACACGTAATTACATAATATCACATTTTGAATTTTAATTATTCTATTAAATTTTTATAATTTTATTAAATTTATAATTAATTTTTTATATTTTTTAATTAAATTATTACTAATATAAAAAAAAAGTAGGATTAACAGAATATTTTTTTAAAATAGTTTAGGAGGTGGGAACAAAAAAGAAATATTCACAAAGTATGAAGAAAAAAGTGAAAGAGAGAATAAAAGAAGCTTTAATGGCTAAGACTGCTTTAGTGCTCATCCAGCGTACAGCAAACAGAGCGGCTGATTTAATTGCTAAAACTGCTGCTTTAAACAAGCAGGTATATCTAGAGTGGTAAACAAGCAGGTATATCTAGAGTGGTTACAACCCCCTTATTATTAGAAAGGAGTATTACTCTTTCTCTTAGGTGTTTTTTCTTTGTGTTATGTTCAGTCACCAAAAAAAAGAGAGGGGGGGGGGGTGGTTTGGTGTTTCGTGTGAAAGGGTCCCGGAAAGAAAAAAAGAGGAAGCACGTGGGACGGAGAAAGCAGAGTGCAGCCAAGTGTATGGAGAGAAACGACGTCGTATGGGAAGGGTGGGTGGCAGTATTATTATTGATTAGGCATTGCATTTTGGAGCTGTGGCCTGTGAGTTGTGTGACTTGTGACAAGCAGCCTCAGTAGGTCCGTTGATTAATGAAAGCCACCTGTGCCGCGCCTCATATTCTCCACCATTCCATTCCATTTCCTCTTCTTTTCAATTCCAATTCCAATTCTCATTAGACTCTTTCGATCAAATCTATGATCTCTCTCTCGTTCCCTTCACTGCTACATACTGCGTAGCAGTAGTAGCATTGCATTTCTATTTTTATTTCAATTCTCAATTTTGGGAACGACATGGCTCCCATAAACCTCAACGTCAAGCAGTCGGCAAACTCCACCACCGCTACCATTGCGGCATCCTCGCCGGACATACTGGTGCGGGAGACCCTCCGCATCAGCGCCAATTTGGCCTCCTCCTCCCCCCTCCTCGACACCCCGCCCGCCCTCACCCTTCCCGCCTCTCAACAATCCACCGTCAGATTCATCTGCTGCGAGGAGATCGATGGCCGCAGATGGAACTATGTCGCCGACGCCGACGCCGGAGGTGGATTCAAGAAGAATTCATTTCGCGCTCTCACTTTGCACTCTCCTCAAGCTCCTCTAGATGTCATCTCTCTCTCTCTCTCTCTCTCTCTCTCTTCTGCTCCATTCGCGACAACTAACTAATTTGTAGTTCGTTTTTCGATTGCAGGGATTGATGGCATTCGTTAGATCGTATGTTGTTCCGGAAGGGTTCCCCGACAGTGTTACTCCTTCTTATGTTCCTTACATGACCTGGAGAGCTCTCAAGGTACTCTCTTTTTTATTGCTTTCTCTCAAAACTCACTCTGACCTTGTGAATGAGCCTGTAGTAACATGTTCTTTCGATTTCTCATAGCACTTCTTTGGTGGAGCAATGGGAGTTTTCACAACTCAAACGCTTTTGAGTTCTGTTGGAGTTTCCAGAAATAGAGCTGCTCCTGGGGCTGTAGCTATCAATTGGATTCTCAAGGTAACCGATTATAGACTTATACTTTAACCAACAATTCGGATGGCCGGATGGGATGGTCCTTTCTGCTCAATAGTTCTTCCATGAAGATGTACTGATAGAGCTATTTGTGACAATAAGTTCTTGAAAACAGCTCAAAGCTTGAACATCATTTGGATTGTCGTACAGTGTTTTCACATTAATGTGCTATTGGGTTTTTGTGTAGGATGGCGCTGGTCGTGTTGGAAAGATGCTTTTTGCTCGGCAAGGAAAGAAATTCGATTATGATCTGAAACAGGTGCAAAATTACTAGCTGTTTCTGGACAGTTCGATAATATAACTGCAGGCATCATACAATCTGCTTTCTGAAAGTTATTGTGTTACAGCTGCGGTTTGCAGGTGATCTTTTAATGGAATTGGGTGCTGGAGTGGAACTGGCAACTGCTGCGGTGCCACATCTATTTCTTCCTTTGGCTTGTGCTGCAAATGTAGCAAAGGTTTGATTTCTTTTTGTTGTGAGTGATTCAATTTAGCGTTAGTTCAGCAGGCTTATGTGCTTCTGCTTTCTGCTCTCAGAATGTTGCTGCTGTGACGTCGACATCAACTCGGACGCCAATTTACAAAGCCTTTGCTAAAGGAGAAAACATAGGAGATGTCACTGCTAAAGGGGAATGTGTCGGCAATATTGCAGACCTGGTATATTTATGATCTTAAACCGACATTATTATAAGGGATGAATGATATAATTTTTGTGGCAAATTGTTTGCTACATTTCCACGTCTCCGTGCATCTAGATCAGTGTTAGCTGGAGAGTAACTCAGGAACTTAGTTAACCTGGTTGATTCTTTTCTTTGCTCATCTATTCAATCAGCTACATGAGTGCATGCATACCTGTTTGCGCATGTATTTAACATTATATGCTTTGAATACAAGAAATTACTTTTACGTGAATAACTGTGTAATAAAGGGAAAAACAAAATTAGTAAAAAAATCAAGCTGGTGAGTTTTTCCTACTTGATGTATGATGGCAGGAGAACAAATTGGTGGTAGTCTCAAGGCAAAGGTGATTTGTAGCCAAGAAGTGGGGCTATGAGGAGTCAAGTTGATCCTTATTAATCGCTCTAACCGTGTCTGTGAAATTTAGAGTGTATTCTAGGAAAAATTCCAAATGTGGAAGAATGATGAATTTATTAAGTTGTCTGCCAAAGGAAAGAGTGAAAGGAAGAAAACAAGCCTGATCTAGGGTATATTTGCATCACATTACCAAGGCAAAGAATTTTGCTGTTTAAAATCAAAATTTTCTCCGTTCAAGAAACAATTGCATCAGAATATTTATTAGTTATTTTGCTATTCAACAATGATTGGAAGTACTAAACTTGCAGGACTTGAGGATTCTAAATATTTTTACTGAATCAATTGAGAAAAATTGGATGTCAAAATTAGACTTACTGAGACCCAGCTAAACAGAAAACCTCACTCATGTATAGCTTATGACCAAATATATGGAAATTACTTAAGTAACCCTGGGGTTTGGAAATATGAAGTTACACAAAATTAGCATCCTATGGTAGCTCCCAATATCAATAATATGGTGAAATGGTTTGATCTTTAAGCTTTATGCTCTCCGTGTGCTGTTGCTTCACTTATGTGTCACTAAAATGTTTTGACATTATATCTTTGTACTTCCAGAATGTTATCATTCTTATGTCATTAATATATCCTAATGTGATATCTTTAGTCTTGACGTTAATGTTAGTAATCTTGTCCCTTGAAGTCTTTTGTTCCTGTTGTTGAAATCAATTGCTGGAACATTTCTTTGCCAATTTTGCAGTTGGGAACTGGTTTAAGCATATGGATTGCCAAAAGGAATCCATCACTTGTGACCACTTTTTCTCTCCTTTCGTGTGGATATATCCTTAGCTCTTATAGAGAGGTTTGGTTTTTTCATTTCTATTATTGATTCTCATCTAGACGAACATCCTGTGTGACGATTGTGTCACTAATGGTTATTGCATTAATAGGTAAAATCTGTGGTTTTGCACACACTTAACTGTGCAAGATTCAGTGTGGCAGTCGACTCTTTCATCAAAACAGGTAACACATTTCATCAAGCTGTACCCTTTCTTGCATAGTCATTTTCATATTTGCACATATAAGTGACATCTAAGACACTGTTCCATCTTGTGATTGATTATGTTTTAACTAAAAAGTTTCCCTTCAGGACGAGTTCCCACTTTGTGCGAGGGCAATATGAATGAGAACATATTCAGTTTCCCATGGAAAGATAGGCCTGTTGTCCTCGGTATATCAATGGACTAAAAAATATTTACTTGCTTTCTGCAGCCATTTTGTTCTGAAAAAGTCAAGCTGATGTTTTCTTTTCAATTGTTTTAGGATCAAGAGTCAAGGATGCATTCCAAGATCCTAGTGCATATGTTGCTATTGAGCCCCTGTTTGATGTATGTCCTTTATGAGAGCATAACATTGTTCAGCTGTTTCTTAAATTTGTCTATTGTGATTTTGTAATATAATTCTTATGTTCTCCTAAATGGTAACAGAAGGAAAAGTACATTGTGACATACAACCCCTCAAAATGTAAGGTTTATGCTGTACTCAAGGATCAGGCGAAGTCGGATGACATTCTAAAAGCAGCATTCCACGTGAGATACATGTCTTTGTATCAATTTTTTTTTTGGAATAGCTTTGGAATTCATAATTTGATGAGTATTCAAAATTTAAATAATGTGTGCAGGCTCATGTGCTTTTGAATTTCGTAAATTCATCTAATGAAAGTAAGGTCTCATCTCAGAATCAGAGGGAGAATATTAACTCAAATGCGATGCAGAGAGTTTCAGACCTTGCTTCTTGTATTGCTGATTCTTGCAAGATTGTGACAAATACTTATGGGCTTTTCAAGAATAAGGCTAATGAGCAGGTAAAAATCGAGGCAATATATCTGTCTGTTGGTTTTGGTTTTGCATCAGGTCATGCTTACAACTGCAGTATTTTTGGAGCCTGGCTTTGAATATTTTAGCGCTGACTGAAATTATTGCTTGAGATCCTAAGTTTGTAAAATGCAAATGGCCTTCTGTTTCCATCGCAGTCAATGAAACTAAAGGCTATAGCAAACAAATTAATAAAATTGTGTCACTGCACATATGTATGAAATCATTGAAAATTTCCAAGCACATATGATCTATTTTGGTTGCAGGGTTGGGCGATGTCAGAATCTCTTTTAAATCCAGGTCGAGCTAGGCTGTGTCAACTTGATGATAGATGATATACTCATGTTCTGAGCAACGGTGTGTTATAAGTTATTGGGGCTTCTATGGATGTGAATATTGAGTTGAGCAACTAAAAGCTTTACAAATTACCAGCATGGAAAGATGACTTGCAATGCCTTAAGTGGAATTATGGGATCTTTTATCCTCAAAGAAGCCAAGTAAAGTAAACTCTCCTGAATCCTGATGGTTGATGGTTTTAGTGATTGGATTTAATTAGTTTATAGGAATGAGTTGTTAGCATGACCACGCGTTGTTGCATATACAAATGTTCTTTTATCGCTTTTCTCCCCACTAGTGTTGTTTTTATTTTCCTTTTCTTGGTCTCTATTCTTTTCCTTAATGGGGAATTACTCGTGTAAGTTTTAGTTTCAATTTTGCAGCCGTTTGTTTCACCAGTTCAAAAAATTAGTTATACTTGTAGAAATCATAAGAATATGAATTCAATCTATTTGTTGGATTCTTGTACATCTAAATATGCGATGTTTGATTTAAGCTGAGCGCAAGCTTGCTCCACTTTCAAGGGGCAACAATCAACCAATAGAATTAATCCGGGGACATTTCTAGCTTTGGAAGAGAAAGTGAAAACTTTCCTAATAACATTTTTAAAGAAGTCTTGCATATACAGCAATTTATTAGTCTGTGATAAATTTTTAAATGGAATTTAGATTCACCATAAATTAATTTTTTGCATACCGGGTTAAAAAATATCATGAGATATCCAAAAATTTTTAAAGAGCTCTGTGTAGTATATTTTAATTATTATTAATTATGTCAGAAAAGCATATATAAAATTGCTCCAATTTAGAAATATAAATGTGTTAGACAAAATTTTCAATAGAGATAACTATTAATATAGAAAAAGTATAGGAAAATAATAATGATTGTAAACAATGTAAACAATGAATTTAAAAAGGAAGATAAATTAAAAATTAAAAATTAGATTTTTAATTAATGATTTAATTATTTAATTTCATATTTTAAAATTTGAAAAATTAGGATTAGCAATTAAACACATTCACACTAGGCACAGTTACTTCCAATTTCACCATAATCTCTCAATCTTCGATTCACGACCAAAACTCGCCGTCGTCGATCTCTGGTCCACGTCCAAAACTCGCTGTTGATGCCGGAGACAGTCGTTCCGACGCATCATAACGTCACCGTTCACCCTAACGACGTTCAGACGCAGTCAAAACACCGCTGCTCGTGCACGCCGCCACAGCCCGTGCCGACGCTGCTGCACCCCATGCCGATATTGCTAAGCCTGACCGCGCACCGCTGTCCTTCCGCAGCCCGTGCAGACGCAGCCGTAAATAGCAACCCGTGCCTTCCCCTCACATAGTCGTGGATGGAGTCCTCTATGGGCGGGGAAATTTTTAATCCCCATCCTCATTAAGCAGTGACAATTCTACACTTTCAGATAGCAACTTATCATGCGGTTATTCATTTTGCATACAAAAGAGATGAGTGTTCATGTTCGTGGGGGATGGTTGGCGAAGCAGCAACAGCGCCCACGACCTCAGCGGCGATGATGATGTTCGGCTAGGGAGAGAGTGACGCTTGTGCAAGGGCTGATTACAGAAGGCTTAGAGAAGGGGGTTGAATCTATGACCTTCTTTTCCTTTAATGGATTAAGCCTTTGATATCAAACTTTTACTTAAAATCTGTTTGAACTATGCAGCGAAAATTTTATGAGACAATTTCATTTTGTCTCATAAATATCAGAAAATAGAACTTAGAGAGAGAGAGAAGAAAGTTGACACAAGTATATATCCTGATTCAGTTGCCTTGTGCAATGCAACCTACATCCAGTCTCCACCACAACAGTGGTGGAATTTCCACTATAGTCAAAGTATTACATACACTAATTCCTTAGGATTCACACAATCCTATCTAGACTCCCAAGTTTCTTCCTAAACTTGACTTGATTATGCTAGTATCTTAACTCCTCACACTAAGTGCTTACCCAACTTAGCAAGAGGCACTTCTCAGGTACTTGACACAAGACATAAAGTTACAACCAAAAGAAATCTGAATCCACTCTTGACTTTTCTCTCAAGTCTTTCACTAAGTCTTTTGTCACTCTTGGGCTTTTTCTCAATTTCTCTCTTTCAGCCTTTTACCTCTCAAAGAAAATACAGAAAGATATACATTGAAAATGAAATACAAATTGTAAAACATGAAGGAGATTAATGCATAAACAACCTCTGTTGCTATAAGTTGAACTGGATTCAGCTAACTCTGATTAAGTTCTTCATTTTGGCGGAATACTTCTTTAACTTAGAAAACACTGTCCAAAAATTTTGAACTCTTCGCAATGAAGGTCTTTGAACAAACTCAGATATTGGTTCTCTCTCTCCTTTTTTTCTTCACCAGAAATATTTTTCTTTTTGTACCTTGTGCTGTGTCACAGTTAGGGTTTCTCCCAAGTCAACTTCTTAGATTTTGAGCTCTGATAAACCATCCCTTTTCTTTTTCCAATCAATCCCTAAATTAGGGATATCAAATCTGATTTTCTTGCTTGAGTGTGGTCAACAGAGCAGCAGAGATGATCTTCCTCAGTGATAATCCCAAATCCAAACCCTTGAAAATGTGCTTTGGTTCCAAGTAACTTTGTAAGCCATTGATTTTCAGCAGAAGTAATCAGACCCTACTTTCTTCATTAATCCAAAAATGGTGTCGCAAAAAGTTGAAGAAAGAGTGAAAAAAATAAATTGCATGCAAATGAAAATAAATCACCTTCATCCTATGACTTAGCTTAGCTTGCTTTGATTAAGGCGATTAGACATTTGCTTTTGTGATATACCTTTCTCTTTCTTTCTTCTCCGGTGAATGAATAAAGAAGAAGCTTTCTCTCTTTCTTCATGAGTTTGACCGAAGCAAGCAATGTGAACAATGGTTTTTTGGATGGCTTCAACTTGGATGAGTAACGTGGGCTTGGATTAGCTTCTTACCATTTGGCCCGAGTGACTTCTTTGTTACTTTCCATTTGGGCTTTATTTGTGAATTATGCACACATTAGCAGCTTATGTTGCTTTGCTCCATTTGTTTGGACTGCTGCTATGTTATTTCTTTGGCCTGCAATACTTAGCACAAGCTGATCAAATAAACAATTGGGTATTTAACCCAATAAATTAATGTTTGTCATCATCATTAAACTAATTGCATTCTTATCTCAACAATCTCCCACTTGATGACAAACATAATTTCAAAAGATAGAATTAAATGAGTTGAATTAGATAAATATAATGCACTTCTTTTTGAGTGATATCATTTGCTTTCGACTTGCTCCCCCTTTCCTTTTCAAAAGTTACTCCTCCTGGATTTGTGCTTTTTATTTGTTTCCTGTCCACACATTCATAAAGAAAACACAACTATGTACAACACGCAAATCATTATCGGGGATGGTGCATTCCAAAAAAGTTTCAAGCCTTAGATTAAATTTACAAAACAGAGCATGTCATCATCAAGTAGCAAAAACAATCAGCCATACAAAACATGCTGAAACGGAACATACAAAAAAAATAGCAATATAAAACAGAGTAATACTAATACTATAATACTACTAATACTACTCTCCCTTTTGTCATCAAGGGAAGAAATGCAAGCATTTTCAAACCTACAGCAAACTGTTAGGGTGCAAAGCCTATAATACTAGATAAACCAAGTGCAAAAGAAAACAGTGGTTAATCGGTTTACAATCATCTGAGACAAGGCATTAGGACAAAGTTCAAAATAAACTACAATTGTTCTATGAGACAATTATCAAAATAAAAAAGCACATAAAAGACCAATAGAAAAGACATCCTCAGGTATCCGAACCATCCTCCTCAGAATTAGCAGGGTCTTTAGGGTCAGTGGCCATAGTGTCATCCTCTTGGAGATTGTCAATGAACTTCATGAAAACTGCCACTTTATCTCTAGACTTTCTGAGGAAGTTTTCATGCTTAGCAGCAAGTTTCCTCTATTCTTTGCTCATTGCAATTAGATGGTTGGATTGAGAGACAAATTCTTGGACTACATCTTTTACCATTCCATATGAAAGTGATTTGTGTCCAGTGGAAGCTGAAGTCCCAGAGGCAGATAGAGGAGAGGATTTTTCTAGTTCATATTCATCATCATCATCATCAAGAACTACCCTTTCAGTTTGAGTGGGTCCCTTTTTCTGCTGTTTCACTAAACCACCTCCTTTTAGATATGAGTGTCTATTTTCATATGTCTCATTTGACAAGTCAACACCAAAATGTTCAAAAATGCAGGTTAAGAACATGCCATAAGGAAGAGCTTTATCTTTCTCACTTTTAATGCAATCAAACATATACCTTACTATTAAGTATGCAAAAGAAATTTCAGTTTTTGTGAGGATAACATACAGAACTAAAGTATCACAAAAAGACACCCTTTGATATGAGCCACTTTGAGGAAGGATGATATGGTTCACTATGCGATGTAACTAAGCACGAGTGTAACTAAGAGTTTTGTGAGTTGGAGTGATGCCATCAATAAAAGATATGTGTTCACACACATGGGCCAGAGCATCATTGTATGAGATACCTATCCCGTCATCCCACTTACCAGAGGTGTAGACACAAGTACTAACATCAGTGTATTTCAGAGAATCACTAATGGTTTCATTGTTTAGAACAGGGTCACGGCCTTTTACATAGGAGTGAATGCTGCCCTCATGATAGGTCCTATTTGCATAAAACTCCTTGACTAAGACTGGGTAAATAGGTTTTTTGATTTTGAAAATATGGTTCTAATCCAGAAATTCAAGATTATCAGCAAAAACAAAACCTTTCTTTTTCAGATTTGATAAATCAACTAAAAAGGAAGGACACATGGTATGATGAACGACAATACCCTCATAGAAATCATTGTTCATGGTAGAGCAAAAACAGAGAGGATTGTAATCTGAGTGTGAGGTCATAAAATGTGATTTGTGTGCAAAAGGATCAATAGAAGGCTCTTTAACTGATTTTAGAGGGATACGAGGGTTACCTCTTTGAGGACGATTAGGAGCAGACCTAGGCTTAGGTCGAGAAGGTTCAGGCGCAGGTTCGTCAGCAGTAGGGCGCTTTCCCTTCGAAGTACTTGGTTTGGAAGGAGTACTAGGTGAAGCTGTCGGCTTGCCAGAAGAGGGATACCTTGGAGTGGTTTTGGTTATTGCCATTGGATCAGTGTGAGGAGGAAAGGTAGGAGGAGATGGAGAAGGTGTGAAAGTCTGATCTTTAGAGCGAGTAGAGGGTCTAGGTTTCTCTAGGAGTTTGAGGATTTTATCCCTTGGACTCTTTTGAATCACGATTTTCTTCCTCATTAGAGTGAACCCAGGTTTCGAATGAAGCAAAATACTAATGGTAATGGGGAAGAAACGAAGAGGTAGTGGAAGGAGTTATGAAGAGAGAAGTTTGGTAACTGCACCAAGAAAGGAGGTTTCTTGAAAACATGCAACTGCATCACCTATGACTAGACCTTGAAAAGATTTGACATCACAAAAGGTGATTTGATTTTATTAAAAAATAAAACAAAGCAGATTTAAAAAAAAAACATTTTCACTAAAAGACAAAACACAAAATAACACATGGATAATGAAACCCTCATTGGGCCCAGAGATGGTAGAGTTTAAGGAAACATATTGGACCACAGCAACTCTGAACTGATGGGTTGGCCCAAAAGATTCAGATCGTGCAAATGAGCTTAGAAAATGATATTCAGAAGGATGGTTCTTTATTTGGCCATAATTGTCTCATCCCCACCCGAGAGACAAAAACTTCATCAAATACATCAGTAATGCTCAAATAAAGTATCATTACTTACAATCCCTAAATTTGTCCTAAGTTTGCAAAATCTGTCTTCAGGTAGAGGTTTGGTGAAAATATCCGCTAATTGATCTTCTGATTCAACAAATTGGATGCTAATATTCCCCTTTTGAACATGTTCCCTTATTGAGTGAAACCTCACCTCAATATGTTTAGTTCTAAAGTGCAAGACTGAATTTTTGAAAATATTTATGGCACTCATGTTGTCACAAAATAAAGGAATATTTTCAGCATTTAACTTATAATCAGCAAGTTGGATTTTCAACCAAATAAGCTGAAAGCAACAGGAAGAAGCAGTGATATACTCAGCCTCTACAGTAGATAATGCCACTGTGGACTGCTTCTTACTTGACCAAACGTTTAGGAACTTTCCAAGAAAATAGCATATGCCTGATGTACTCCTTCTATCCATTCTATCTCCAGCAAAGTCTGCATCACAATAACCAACTGCAGAAAACTCATCAATCTTAGGATATTAGAAACCAAAATTGGATGTGCCATGAACATATCTAATAATTCTTTTAACTGCTGAAAAATGTGATTCTTTTGGTTTTGATTGGAATCTTGAACACATTCCAATACTTTGCACAATATCGGGTCTAGAAGAAGTTAGGTACATAAGAGATCCAATCATTCCTCTATACTTAGTTTCATCAACATCTTTTTCAGTTTCACCCTTTTCTAACTTTGAGTTAGGGTGCATGGGTGTTCCCATGGGTTTGGCATTTTTCATACCAAATTTCTTAACCAGTTCTTTGGCATACTTCTCTTGAAATACCATTTTCAATTTGCTTAATTTGAAACCCAAGAAAAAAATTAAGTTCACCCATCATACTCATGTCAAATTCACTTGTCATGAGTTTTCCAAATTCAGTATAAAGGGTCTCATTTGCTGATCCAAATATAATGTCATTAACATAAATTTGGACTAAAATGAAAGAATCATTAGAACTTTTAATAAATAGAGTAGTGTCTGTGGTGCCTCTTTAAAATCCATTTTTCAAAAGAAAGGAACTAAGTCTGTCATACCAAGCCCTATGAGCTTGTCTTAGTCCATATAAAGCTTTTGAGAGTTTAAAAACATGGTTAGAAAATTCTTTATTTTCAAAATCAGGTGGCTATGCCACAGACACTTCTCTGTCTATTACACCATTTAAAAATGCACATTTCACATCCATTTGATACAATTTGAAACCACAATGAGCGGCATAAGGTAGAAGTACTCTTATGGCTTCCACTCGGGCAACAGGGACAAATGATTCATCAAAGTCTATCCCTTCTGCTTGATTATATCCTTGAGCCACTAATCTTGCTTTGTTTCTAGCAATGCTACCATCTTCTCCCAACTTGTTCCTAAATATCTACTTGGTGTCGGTAACTTTCTTTTCAATTGGCTTTGGAACAAGTGTCTAAACTTGATTCTTTTCAAATTTACTACGCTCTTCCTATATAGCCTTTACCCAAGAAGGGTCATTGAGTGCTTCATTGATGTTTTGTGGCTCCATTTGAGAGAGAAAAGCCAAATTTGTTTCTTCATTTGCTTTCCTTGTGGAGGAACGTGTCTTGACACCTTGAGAGACATCCCCAATAACAAATTTTTGTGAATAATTCTTTAAGAATCTCCACTCACGGGGTCTTGTAGACTTAGGAGCAGTTTCGGTTACTGTAGGATCCAAAGAATGGGAATTCTCAGAATTTTCGCCTGATTCAGGAGACAAAACAGAATTGTCTCCTGCAGAATTTCTAACAGCATCAGTTATAGATTCAGGTTGCCCATAAATGTCTTTTTCTTGATTTGGGGCTTCTTTTTCTTTGTCTTGAACCTGATTTCCTACATCATATTCTTCCAAGATACTTTGAACCAAGTTAGTATCACAAAAGGTAACATGCATGGACTCCTCTATAATTCTAACATCTTGATGATAAACTCTATAGGCTTTGCTAGTTGTGGAATATCCTACAAATAAATATTCATATGCTTTTGGATCAAATTTTCTTAGATTTTCTTTGTTATTTAGGACATAACATTTGCATCCAAAAATATGAAAGTAATTCAAGTTTAGAAGGTGACCTTTCCAAAGTTTATAAGGAATTTTCTTCAAGAATTTCCTTATGATTGTTCTATTCAAAATGTGGCACGCCACCGTGTTAACAACTTCAGCCCAAAGGAATTTGGAACATTGCTTTCACAAAGCATAACTCTTGTCATTTTTTGAATACTTCTGTTTCTTCTTTCAACAACACCAATTTATTGTGGTGTTCTTGGATAAGAAAAATTGTGTGATATTCCAAATTCCTTACAAAAGGATTCAAATAATTGATTTTCAAATTCAGTTCCATAATCACTTCTTATTGAAGCAATCTTTAAATCCTTTTCATTTTGAATTTTCTTGCTAAAAATATCACAGGCCGAAAAGGCCTCATTTTTGTGCGCAAGAAATAAAACCCAACTGAACCTTGTGTAGTCATCCACAATCACTAAACCATAATGTTTACCACCTAAGCTTTGAGTTCTTATTGGACTAAATAAATCAATATGCAGCAATTCAAGTGGTCTTTTAGTAGAGATGTCTTCCTTTGATTTAAATAAGTTCTTTGTTTGTTTTCCCATTTGACAAGCATCACAAGTGATATCTTTGTCAAATTTTATCAAAGAAATACCTTTTACTAATCCTTTATTGACAAGCTTGTTAATTTGAAACATGCTAGCGTGGCCCAATCTTTTGTGCCATAGCCACTTTTTAGATTCTTTGGAATGAAAACAAGCTACATTTTGATTATTTAGTTCATCAAGAGTGAGACCATACACATTTTCACAACGTTTTGCTACAAACAACACTTCATTTGATTTTTCACTTACTACTTGGCATTCTAATCTTTTGAATATTACTAAGTACCCCAAGTCACACAGCTGGCTAATACTCAAAAGATTATGCCTCAAACCATCAACCAAAAAGACATCATCAATGAAAGTAGAATGATTGTTACCTACTTTTCTAACAGCAATGATTTTACCTTTTCCATCATCTCCAAAGGTCACAAACCCTCCATCATATTTGTTGAGTTTGATGAAAAAAGTTGACCTTCCAGTCATGTGCCTAGAGTATCCACTATCCAAGTACCACATATCTTTCTTCTTCTTGGATGTTAGGCAAATCTTCATAAAATCTCAAGTAACCTTAGCTATCCAAATTAATTTGGATCCTTTGAAGTTAATCCACCTTAGTTGCCCAAGTGCATTAAAATCACAAATAACATTGTAAGTTTGGTTTCCTACTCTTCTTTTTTTAATGAAGCATTGTAAGTAAGAATGACCAATTTTCTTACAATTAAAGCAATATTTTCTAATGCATGTTGCTGGGATTGATTTGAGTTTTGATGTTGGAAATAATTAAAAGACGGAAGTTTTCTGGTTTTTGAAAAATGAAAATTTCTTTTGACAAATTTATTTATAGAATTAGCACTCCCATTTGCAAACAGTCTCAAACCAGAATTTTTGGATGCAAACTAGCTTCTTGAATGTGAGGTATTTTTATAAAATTGTGGTCTCTTGAAAAAACCCTCATCATTATTTAAGTAGCCCAAAACCGATTTGTTTGGGATCGGTTTGGTTTTAGAAGATGATGGACATTCATCACAATACAGCTGTTCACAAAAAGCATCATCGTTGGAGGGGTATTCAATCCCAGTTTTGTCAAAAGTGGTTTTTAAATTCGATGAAGAAGTAATAAATTGTGTAAAAGGTTTTTCAAAAACTGCGTCCTCCTTTGTCACATATCCTAGACCAGATTTCTCAAATAAAGATCTTTGATTTGCAAGTAATTTGTCCAAGCTACTAGAACTGTGAGCAAATTTTGCTAGATCACTGTTCAATCTTTTAATCATTTTATTTAATTTTTTATTTTCAGCAACAAGCTCTTGGGAGGAATCCATAATGTGCTTTCCTTTAGGTTTCTCAATTTCAGATTTTAGAAATCTGTTTTCTTCAATGATATCCAAAGCACATTCGTTTTCCTTCACCTTTTCTTTCAAAAAATCATTTTCAACTTTCAATATTTCTTTTTCAGATTTGCATTTATTGTATTTGTTCAGCAATTTTTCAGAATTGAGGGTGAGATCATCAATGATAATATGTAAGTCATCTATGGACAAGTCATAGTAATTTACCTCATCAAGTTGGTCCTCACCAGCCATAAAGCAGATTTGAGCTTCGCATTTAAAGTCTTCTTCCTCATCCAAATCGTTCTCAAGATCTTTCCAAGATGCCATGAGCACTCTCTTCTTTTCTTTCTTTCCTTTGTCTTCCTTCTTAAATTTTGGATAGTTGTATTTGAGATGTCCAGCCTCCTTGCAGTTGTGGCAAATCACTTTGCTCATGTCCTTCTTGTACTCCTTTGAGCTTGAGCCCTTGTACTTGCCTTTGTTCCTCATTAGCCTTCTAAGTCTCCTAGCAAAAAATACAAGTTCATCATTTGAAAAGCTATCACTAGATTCACCCTCTTTTGATTCGACTTTTGACTTAAGGGCTATTCCCTTTTTCTTTGAGTCTTGGTTTGTGTGTGTGGTTTCATAGGCAAGTAGTTTCTCTCTCAATTCATCATAGGTTATAGGACTTAGGTTGTTACTCTTGGCTAGGACTGTATCTTTTGTTTCCGATTCTTTTGTGAGGCTTCTAAAGACTTTTCTCACTAGGTTTTGTTCTGTGTGAGTTAAACCCATAGCATCAAGGCTGTTTATTATGATTGAAAATCTCTCAAACATTTCATCAATACTTTCTCCATCCTTCATGTTGAACATCTCATACTCTTTTTGCAGCATATCAATCTTTGTTTCTTTGACTTGTTTGGTGCCGTCGTGTGTAACCTGGAGTTTATCCCATATTTCTTTGGCTGCCTTGTATCTAGATACCTTTCGGTACTCCTCAAAGCTGATAGCTCAATGTAGTAAGTTGATGGCTTTCGCATTTAGTTCCACTTTCTTCTTGTCGACGTGATTCCACTCAGTTTCCTCTTTTGGAGTTACCACTCCATCAGCACTTGTCTTTGTTAGAATTTTGGGGGTGCTAACAACAATCCTCCATATGTTGTAGTTGATGGATTAAATGAAGATTTGTATCCTTTCTTTCCAGTAAGCATAGTTCTTCCTGTTGAAGAAGGGAGGCCTATTGTTAAACTGACCTTTCGTTAGAGTGTAGGCAACTATGGTTGTGTCCAAATTGTTCACCATTGGACCTTTGCTTCAAGATGTGAGGCTTGATTCTTGAGACCTTGGCTCCTGATACCAATTGAAGGTTACAGAAGGCTTAGAGATTGGGGGTTGAATCTATGGCCTTCTTTTGCTTTAATTGATTAAGCCTTTGATATCAAACTTTCACTTAAAATCTATTTGAACTGTGTAGCAAAAATTTTATGAGACAATTTCATTTTGTCTCATAAATATCAAAAAACAGAACTTAGAGAGAGAGAAGAAAGTTGAATAGGCATATATCCTGATTCATTTGCCTTGTGCAATGCAACCTACATTCAGTCTCCACCACAACAGTGGTGGAATTTCTACTATAGTCAAAGTATTACATACACCAATTCCTTAGGATTCACACAATCCTATCTAGACTCCCAAGTTTCTTCCTAAACTTGACTTGGTTATGCTAATACTTTAACTCCTCACACTAAGTGCTTACCCAACTTAGCAAGGGGCACCTCTCAGGTACTTGACACAAGATAGAAAGTTACAACCAAAAGAAATCTGAATCCACCACAAGATAGAAAGTTACAACCAAAAGAAATCTGAATCCACTCTTGACTTTTCTCTCAAGTGTTTCACTCAGCCTTTTGTCACACTTGGGCTTTTTCTCAATTTTTCTCTTTCAGCCTTTTACATCTCAAAGAAAATATAGAAAGATATACATTGAAAATGAAATACAAACTATAAAACATGAAAGAGATTAATGCATAAACAGCCTCTGTTGCTATAAGTTGAACTGGATTCAGCTAACTTTGATTAAGTTCTTCATCTTGGCGGAATGCTTATTTAACTTAGAAAACACTGTCCAAAAATTTTGAACTCTTCTCAGGGAAGCTCTTTGAACAAACTCAGATACTGGTTCTCTCTCTCCTTTTTTTCTTCACCAAAAACATTTTTATTTTTGTACCTTATGATGTGTCACAGTTAGGATTTCTTCCAAGTCAACTTCTTGGATTTTGAGCTCTGATAAACCATCCATTTTCTTTTTCCAATCAATCCCTAAATTAGGGATATCAAATCTAATTTTCTTGCTTGACCGTGGTCAACAGAGCAGCAGAGATGATCTTCCTCAGTGATAATCTCAAATCCAAATCCTTGAAAATGTGCTTTGGTTCCAAGTAACTTTGTAAGTCATTGATTTTCAGCAGAAGTAATCAGACCCTACTTTCTTCATTAATCCAAAAATGATGTCGCAGAAAGTTGGAAAACGAGTGAAGAAAATAAATTGCATGCAAAAGGAAATAAATTACCTTTATTCTCTTATTTGGTTTAGCTTTCTTTGATTAGGGCGATTAGAAATTTGCTTTGTGATATACTTTTCTCTTTCTTTCTTCTCTCGTGAATGAATAAAGAAGAAGCTTTCTCTCTTTCTTCATGAGTTTGACCGAAGCAAGCAATGTGAACAATGGTTGTTAGGATGGCTTCAACTTGGATGAATAACGTGGGCTTGGATTAGCTTCTTACCATTTGGCCCGAGTGACTTCTTTGTTACTTTCTATTTGGGCTTTATTTGTGAATTACGCACACATTAGCAGCTTCTGTTTCTTTATTCCATTTTTTCAGGTTGCTGCTATTTTATTTCTTTAGCCAGCAATACTTAGCATAAGCTGATCAAATAAACAATTGGGTATTTAACTCAACAAATTAATGTTTGTCATCATCATTAAACTAATTGCATTCTTATCTCAACAAGAAGCAGCGACGACGTGGAGAAGCCAAAGGCCAAGATGATATCCGATGATATTGGAGGTGCAAATTTCTGACAAGGTATTTATTGGAGGTTTTATTTGCTTGCAGATGTTCATTTTACATGCAAAACGAATAGTTGTTCTTGTTGGTAGGGGGATGGTTGGCTGGGTGAGAAGGTGGGTGTAAATTTTGGGTAATTAGTAAATAATTAACCGATAAATTAATTATTAATCAATAAAATTAGAAAAATTAAAGTTTATAGTTTAATGAAGTAGAAAAAATTAAAATATAAATTTTAACACTAATTTCAAATATTTTAGCCCAAAATTGAGCCAAACAGACCGAACCGGTTGGGCCAGGCCCAAACCGGGGCCAAGGCCCATTATATAAAGCAAACATTTCAGCCACCTTCCCCCAATTTCAAGTGAAGCACGCTGAAAATTTGGAGAATGGGTGCAATCAAGAACCCTAAACTCCTTCTCGATCTTCTTTCTTCCATAACTTTCAATCCGGAGCTCCGATTGACAAGCCGTCAGCGACCATGCGTTCATTTTGAAATTCTCTACAAAATTCACTAAACATTGTGGTAAGAAAATCTTTGTACACACTCAGTATCTCCTCTCTTCAGTTTTGAATATATATGGGGTTTGGAGTTGAGGATTTTGTGATTTTGATGTTGTAGGATTGAATTAGCTAACAGAAATTGTTAGGTCTTGTTCATTTGAGTCGTGGGTAAAGTAAAAAACTCCTATTTCTTGGTGAATTTCCAATTTAGTAAACTCTATTTTGATTATAGTGATAATATGTGATATTAGATTGAAATTGGTAATTGGTTGAAATCAAGTTGGTGAAGTGGAGTAAGTGATGCAGGTCTGAGCTTATTGAATTGATAATTGGAGGAATTGGAGCTTGTGGTGGAGAAGATTTTGGAGTTCCGAGCTTAGGAAAGAATCGGCCAAGGTATGATCTTGGTTTCTCGTAGATAGTATATAATGTCTTGTGAAAACTTAGGCTAGTTGAGCGTAAGATAAGTTGGATTAGTTGGACTTGTTATGAGTTAGTAATTCTTGATGTACATGATGAGATAATTATGATAATGTGATGGATTATTAATTGTTGATAAGGTTGATGGTTGATGATGAGGGATGATAGTGATATATTGTTGAATTATGCATAAATGTTGTTGATTATGAAGTTATTGTTTTGTAATTGATAGAATTGGATATTTATGTGTTGAGAATGGGGTGAAAAGAGTATGGTATGGTTATGGATAAAATTTGGTGTTGTTTTGGGTTGAGGAACTTGGGTTTGAAGATCAAAACTTGTAAAAATATTATTTTTGAGATTTTGAATGAAAATTTAGTTTTTGGCCAAACTTCGGCGAGTCATAACTTGGCTTCCGGACCCTCAATTTCTCTCAAACTTATTTTATATGAAATTTAGGTTTGTGAAATTTACGTCGTTTGAAGAATGGACCAAAAATGATATTTTACAAAAAAGGTATGCTTGTCGGAAGTTTAGTGTGTAAAGATGAACTCTGCAGCATTAATAGCTTTTTGACCAATTTAAGGGGCATGCGTACGCGAGTGTACATGCGACGCGAGCAATCATTTCTGTCCAGGGGTACTCACGTATGTGGACAGGGGTAGCGTACGCGAGTGAGAAAAATGACACCCCTGCGTACACGCGACATGTCATGTGTACGCGGGACCTTGTTTTTCAGCAACATTGTGTTTTGTGATTTAAACATGATTTTAAAGCTTTGAAGCTTTATTTTTACTTTCTAAGATCCTAAAACTTAGTTTTAATCATAGTGAGCTAGTTGAACCTAGAGAGGGAAGTAATTTGAAAGTGAAGGAAGATTTTAGAGTGATGACTTATGATGAGAAGTGCGGAAATGTTGGAAATATATGAATGATGACAATGTTGAATGAATTTGAGATAATATGGGAGATGATTTAACGATGATAATGACAATGAATAATTTTGAATGAAGTAAAATACTATGTGATGATGAGAATGAACTTGATTTGAAATTATTTTTTGGGATCGTGGTTATTTACTACCCACCAGATTTGATATGAAATTATTTTGTGGGGATCGTGGTTATTTACCACACACGTGTGTACTGTTTTCCAATTGAAAACGTCTGTAAAGATCGAGGTGGTTTACCGCTCGCAGATGGTGGGGATCGAGCTAGTTTACCGCTCACCAGTTTTCAAGAGGACGATGCTCGGGTTAGCTACTGGACATGTCGGGTTGGCTATATAATCGACAGATGAGACTCATTAGCCATAGGGTAGGCATACATCATATGCATATGCGTGTTTTGTTTAATTGTGTATTAATTGGGCTTGTCGATGTGATTATTATGCTTACCTGCTATATTTGCTACCTGCTGTATCTGTATCCTATTTGTGTTTGCTTTGTCTATATTGCTTGTCTGTGCACTAGAGCTTTGGAGGATTGGAGGAAGGCGAGAAGTTGAGGGAATAAGTAGAATTAAGTTAGACTTAGGAACCTTAGATAGCTCATCTTGTATTATGGTTTTAAACTTAACTCTAAACTTTATATCTGAGTGTCAAAGTTCTAGGATCGCCTTTGGCTTTCCTGGGACTTTATATATTATGTATATGGGAACCATTACCATGCTGAGAACTCCCGATTCTCATCCCATACATATGTTGTCACTTTTCAGATGCAGGTCGGGAGGCACCTCACTAAGGGTCTGAAAGTTCCTAAATCCTAATGCAAGCAAAGTTGGGGATGTTATATTTTGTTATTTTGCTATGTATATATGTATATAGACTCTTCTCCATGTGTACATTATGTTTAATCCTCATAGAGGCTTTTATGGAGAACTAGGTACTTATTTTATGTATTTTGGGTATATATATTCTCTGGCCAGCCTTGGTTTCGCAAGTCGAGCTTGGAGTTTGATATTTTGTACCTTTAATATTCTACTCTCTATGTTTTCACTCTTTACCCTTTTTTTGTGTTTGATTTTCGTTTGCATAAGTGTTGTGCTTTTTGTTTTACGACTTTTGTTTAAACTTCCTTTTCAAGGCTCTATTTTACGACTTAAACGTAAAGTTCTGTGTGGTAGGATGTTATAGTGAGACGCCTCTGATTCTTGCTGTGAGGGACGGAATAACGTTGACCACTGTGGCTGATGAATAATGGAGTGCCGCCAACGAGAGGTTTTGAGAGTGTGGGTGTGCGGTGATCAACAAGATAAGAAGGAAGATGGTTAAAAATTGAAAAGTAAAAATTAGGATTTTGATGAAGATGGAGTATCTTTTTATCTTAATAGGCTAAATCTGCGACATATTATTTGCGTTGTTCACAATCTTTATTGTCTATCTAGATATACATAACATAGGTATTGTATGGATGTGCCTTCTTACTTTTCCTGTAGTTAATAATGGAAGGAATCCCGCTAAGGAGACAATGAGAAATCTTAACAATGTGTACAATGGGTTAGTTATTTAGCCCAATAGGGATAAATAATAAAAATCACTCCACAGATTACCTAAATTCAAAAACTCTCATTCAACTATTTTACATCAAATTTCAAATTTCAAATCCCTTGATTTCAAAAAAATAACCATCTAAAATCCTAATTTACTAAAGTATTTTACTCCAATGCTCTCTTCTTTTTCAACCGGCGGCCACCCCACCTTCATCAATAATCATCCCACTTCATCGTCGTTGCTTGACTTGCCACACGCCACTCACCCTTAGTAAAAATAATCATCCACTTAAGGATAAAAATAATCATCCGCATACCTAATGAATTGAACATCTAACATATTTTAATTATATATAACTAAATCCAATCCAATCAAAATAATCATCTACATAAAAATTAAAATAACCATCCGCATACCTACTAAATTGACCATTAAAATAGAAGAAGAAGATGATGATGAATAAACAGAAGAAGCAACTATGATCATCAAACAATTTAATTTTTATTTAAAAAAAATGTATAATTTGACACATGAATCTTATGATTTGATGTAACCATAAAACTGGAGAAACAAAAAATAGAAAAAAAAACTTGAATAGATGAGGAGACATGAGTGAGAATCAAAAGTAAGTAATTGAGTGTTTGATTTAATATTGTCTTCAAGCACGCGTGTGTTACATCCACCATATTCACACGGTTAATTCAAACAGCGACATCGTTGAGCTTTTGGCAGCGTATGCGAAAACCCGTAGTAGCATCGGCTGGAGTTTGCGGTAGCGTCGACAGCACGGTCGGCCGGGAGAGATTGCAACGGTGTAGATGAGGCTGCGGTAGCAAGAGGGACACTGAAAATTGAGAATATATAATGAGAATAGGAGTAACCGTCCATATTGTAAATGAGTTTAATTGTTATGAGCGACAGTAGCTGCTGTCGGTGGCAGTACAATACTGTTAAAATAGGAAGAAATTGGACGAAAAAGAAATCACATCACATAAAAAAGAAAAAAACCATTTTTATAGAAATACGTAACTGTTACAAATCTTTATTTATTTTAAATTTTAAATTAAAAATTATTAAAAATTAATTAATTTAATTATTATTTGATGTTAATTTTAATTTTATTTTATTATATATATTATACATTAAATTTATTGACTTCCAGTACTTCCTCTGGTGGAAATGGTTGAATTAATCAAAGCAAACGGGTAACCTGGGAATATAAATTAGCAATACATTAGTCACGTGATAGCGAACAAAAAATCAAAGGAAATGGGTGTGGCGTAAATTATGACCGACCAATTTAATTATAGGTGGGAGGTCTATATCTTAGGCTATGATCGCCCTAATTGTAAATGTAGAAGGGTGTGCGTGGTGTGGAGGAGAGTGAATAGCAGAGATTATTGTTACGTTGTAAGCGGTGGCATACTTACTTGAATTTGTTGTTGTCGTTTTACTTTTACTTACCGTGCAGGCAGTGACTAGTGAGGCTGCTTACGAACACAAATTTGTCTTTTTAATATGTACGTCACTTCACTGTCAGCAATGGCGCCATATTAAATATGGCTGTGAACTCCATGTTTCCATATTTATTACAATTTATCCCCCTCTTTAATGTGTCGTGCCTAGCCATTTCAATTTTCAACCCTTCTTCTCTTCTACTACTCCGTATTATTACCGTATAGTATAGTAGTAACACTACTAGTAGTTAGGGGGTGAATAGTAGCACTAATCTACGTACCATCCCATATGGTAGTTGTAGCTTCAAACATCATTGACTGCATTTAACTATGATGGATTTGAGAAAGGACAGAGGTAATTAAAATTTATTATTTTTTATTATTCTTTTTTAGTTATTAATTTTTTTAATTTAATAATTTAATAATATATTTTAATTTATATTTTAGATATTTAATTATATTTAATTAATAAACAAAAATAATAAATTGTAATGATGTTTTAGTATTTTAAAAAAAAAAAAAACTATATATGATTAATATATATATTTGAAAATTTTTCAAATTTTGTTTTTAATAATTTTAGTCATTATCTTTTATTACAATATATAAAAATTAAGTTCAACTGTTAAAATTAATGAATCATAACTGTTTTGCAATACTAAATTTTCTTTCTATAGCATTATTTAAAAAGTTTAGTTAAGATGTATCTTTAAGATACATGATAAAATTATTAATTAAAAAGTTATTATAAAAAATATAAAATTTAAATTTTTAATATATTTATTATATATTTATTAAATAAAGTATTTAAAAATTTTTATATTTCAATTTGTGATACTCATCAGTCGTTTCAGTCCATAAAAAGACCGTTGCATTGCATCGCCTGGCAGTTATTTCATTCGTGCATTATTGCTTAAATCAAAGAGAGACAAAAATAACTAAACATGTTACATTACTGTTTATAAAACTGACAACACACTACAATATTTTGCCATCTTAATCGGTGCCCTTCTCAGCAGTCATGTTTCTTTATGAATTCAAATTTGTATTAAACCTTTGTTGTTGTTTATTTTGTATAATTAAATTGATTATTTAAAAGGTAATTCCTCACGCGTGAAGATGGTTAAAGTAAACTTCATGTGAAAATAATCACTTGAAATAAAAATATATATTATATCAAATAATTAAATAAAATTTATAAATTATTTAATTTTTTTAACTGTTATCTTTCTATAAAAATTTCTTTAATAATTATTATCTTTATGTATTTTATGTGAGTAGTTACATACTTACTCAAAATTCTTATTTTATTATGTTTTATATGAATTTAATTTTGGTGCATTCATTTAATTACGTCTAAAAGAACAAATATATTTGCACGATATCAAAATTAAACTCATTTTATATTAATATAAAGGCACGATATCAAATCAAGATTAAAAAGAGTACTAGAGTAGGTTAAATTTAAGTATTATGGATCTCAAGTCTCAAGTGCAATTTTTAGGCAGAATGAAGCACGCGTAAAGTGCATTTGTGGAGTACAGTAAAGTGCATTATTATGCAGAAATGTTGCCCTTTGTGGCTGTGTAGATGAAATTTTAATTTGTATTGTTGCTTTAAGTTACTTTTCTATAGTTTCAACATCTTTCTGTAACTGTGTTGCTTTCCCTTGAACCAAAGAACATTCTGCATGGAAGAATGTGCATCCCGATGATACAAATTAAAGGGTGCAGCTTTGTTCCTTTCACCCTTTATTTTTTTCTTGATTAGTTTTTCGTTGCAAGTATTACCATTCGTATTTTCACTCTTCCCCCTTTTCAAAGCAATGCATGCTTGCATGACCATCATTTGCATCATTATTCATAACTAAAGTCTGATGCATGGCAGACGAAATTGATATCATCACTTCACAATCATTACTAACTCATAAAATAATTAGTTAATTTTCTTAACAAGGATATAATAATTAATTATTTTTTCAAACATAAAATGTTTTTTTCTTTGAACAAGGATATGTACCTATGGAATGAAAGTTTTAATATACATTATTAAATTTTGATTGAAAGCATTTTTTTAGAAAGGATAAAGTATTAAATTGGTGTCCTATGTTTAGATGTAATATTGTTTTGGTTTTTAAGGTTTAAAGTGTCATATTTGAATCTAAAAAAGTTTCATTTAACTTCAATATAGTTCCACCACGTGATGTCAAAGTTAAATAATTAATGAAATATTCTACATGACAGCAGTACAAGAACAAAGTCGATAATCTGGAGAATAAATACAAGTTTTAGAGGTACAAAATCAACTGTGAATGCATCAATACATTTATTTATCATTTTTTTTACAATTTAAATGAAATATTTTTTATAGAACTAAGGTAAATGATAAATACATGTATTGATACATTCACGATTGATTTCTCCATATTATCGATTGAGGAGTGCTAGGGTGCAGTAACTTTTGTGATTTGTAGCTATCAAATAACCATCAATGATGATTTTAATGGTGTGAGATTGATGTGAGATTTCATCCAATGGCTCACTTTTTCTTGCTGGTTACATGCTGGCCAGAATTTGAAAAAGTTGCTGGCTCCTAGACTTTTCCTTATCGATTTTGTTCTTGTGCTGCTGTCATGTAGGACATTTGGATGAGTGAATTTGATAGGCAAGGAGTCAACACGTGGAGACGTGTTGTCCACGTGGCAACATTCTGACCAACACTCAGGTGACGTATTGAATAATTTCCACAATACTATAATATACTTCAAATGCCAATATTCAAACAAAATACATCTCTATTTCCATATTAAAAATATTTTCCTTGTTTTTTAGTTTGGACTTATGTTGAAGTAAAAAAGTGTTCCACGTACATAATTATAATTATTAATTTTTGATAAAAGTCTTCCACATATGTACTATACTGATATACATAGTACTACTAATAAATAAATAAATAAATAAAATTGTGTCTGGTGTACTTATTACTGTCTATCTCGTCACACTCTTGGAAGAGGCTCGCTCATACCCGTCGAAGAAATGGATAATCAAAAAATAAGATGAATTAAAGAGTATATATATATATATATATAGGGTTTAGTTATCGCAATGTAAGCTGCTCAATATCAATGTTTTATATACTACTGCCTTGTGTTTGTAGTAATTATACGAATAATGAAAACAACAAATAATTGTGAATGTTAAAACAATCAAATATTAATGAGTAGATGTCAGGGTAATTTAGTGTTTTTACATACACTCTACAAGTACATATTAGCTAGGGAAAGTTTATATTTATCATCACAATGCAAGCTTATCCTGAGGAAAATCTTCACCTAAATAACGAAATTATTATTTCTTACTTATCCAATAATTTGTTCATGGCTTTATTATTAAGACTTGTGATATATATAGTTAATAACTAGCAGAAACAGTAGTAGCATTAGATAGTATAAGCTAAGGTAGGTGAAACATATGAAAAGTAGTAATAAGCAAATTAATTAAAGGCCCTGTATATATAAATAAATCTTGTTTAATAAACGCACACACTATCTCATCCATCAGGCTCTAATAATATTAACTCCATGTATGCCTTCATCACCTAATAACAAGGGGATTTGATGAGGACATAAACAAATTAAAATACCACCCAGAAACAGTAGAAGAAATTAAATTCCTAAACTAGACATACATGATGAGAACGATAACAGAATAACTAAGGATGTTATTTTAAATATTATAATATTTAAGAGACGTAGTAGTAGTAGTAGTAGAAGTAGAATATAGAGTTAATTATAATAGAAGGAGAAGGGTTAAGAAAGAATTAAGTAGAAGAGGATGGGGGAATGATGAGAAGGTTTTTTTTAGCGAGGTTGTGTTTATTGTTATGCATCCAAACCTTGAGGACTCTGCGTTTGACTCCAATCTCGTTGCAGAAGTTCTGAACAACCGAGTCTTCTTGCTTCTGAATCTTCCAACCAACCTTCTCCGCAAAAGCCAGCATCTTCTCCTTCTGCTCCTGGCTGAACTTTGTCCTGAACCGCTTCTTCTTCACCCGCTCGTCCTGCTCGTCCGAGTGCTCCGACGACGGCATGGGGCCTATGTTGTAGGGCATTATCATCTGCGCCGGGGGCACCGTTCTCGACGGAAGGATGTTACCGCCGCCAGCAGTAGGGTAACCGAGATGATGATGATGGTGCATGTTCTTGTGAAGGAACTTTCTAGAAGCGGCGAGGTGCCTGGTGGCGGTGTTGAAGTGGTGGTGGTGGTACTCCAGCAAGGGCGGGGGTGGGGCTGAAGGCTCGCCTTGGATTTCCTTTCGGTGGAAGTTTCTGTGGCAGCGGCAGGCGGAGCAGGTGAGGGCTTCCATGGTGCCGTGGTCTCCGCTTGGCATGAACTCGCCACAACCGTCGGTGGCATTTCCTCCCATGGCGGCGGCATGGTTCTTGAGGCACTCTCTGTACCTGACGAGCGGCACCACCACCTCCTCCTCCTCTTCCTCCTCCTGCTTGCTATTGTAGGGTCCATTGTCGAGCGGGTGCATAGAGGAGCCATTGGAAGGGTTTTGGGTGTGGTGAATGTTGATGTGGGCGCCATGGCCATTGCCACCATAATTGGCGGTGGTGTTTACTGCGATTGGTATATCTCCTTCTTGACTCGAAAGTTCCATTCTGTTTTTTCAAACCCTATATACTATCTATGTTTGAAAAGCAAAGCCAAGAAACACATCCACTGAAGAGAGAGGTAGAATAATCCAGTGTTTTGCCCTAATTAGCTAGCTTGTTAATTAACTAAGGCAGAAGAAGAAGAAGAGAGGAAATTAAAGAGGAGGAATGAGAATTTAGGGCATGGGAATGAACTACTAGCGATGATGCATGAGATACACACTAGTTGAAGAGGATTTGAAAAATGGAGAAGTAATGGATGGAGGTTGGTTTGATAGTGAAGCAGTAAAGCAAGAGCTTATAGAAAGAGAGAGAAAGAGAGAGAGAAAGGAGGAAGGGTTGCTTTGCTTGCACTATCAGCCATCAAGTTTACGCCATTTAGAGGGGAGCAGTCAGTGTGTCAGACACTAGTGGACACCACACACACACACTCTTTCACTCTTTCATTTCTCTATTTCAATTAACAACCAAATCAAATTTCTCTTCTTACAAATCCATACTTTTAACACACACATCCAACTCCTTCTCATATTCATTTTTTTTTTCTTTATATCTCTATCTATCCCTATATTTTGTACAGTTACATGTCTATAACGATTATGTGTGTGTTTGAATTGGTGTTTATTAAACTACAACTTAAATGAACATAATTTTATAGAATTTATTTTGAAAAGAAGTAAATTTGTGCTCATCCTTGAGTGTGAAAAAAAAATGATGGATTATATTTTTATAATATTAGAAAGACAAAAAAATAGTTATAATTTGTCTTATTTAATATTTATTAATTATAGTAGTAATTAATAAATTTTAAATAAATAAAATAAATTTAACTAATTTTAGCTAAATTTTTTTATTATCAAATATTTTTATTCTAGGTCAGTGTATTAAAATAAAGATGATAATAAATTAGTAACATATATATATATAGTACTAGTACACGTAGCAGAGGTGATATAATTAGCTAGGGTTGTTTTGGGTGATAGTGGGAATCTTTCTTCACGCGCCAGCATTACTGGTAAGGGAAAACTAATTAAAACACTATAACTAAATCATTGTTTGTTGCTGTGTGCAATTGCTTCTTGTGGTGTTGTGTCGAGAAATAGTTTGCTCAACATGTCAATGATGTCCCTTTGGAATACAACCAGCAACTGAATTTCATTCAGATTTAGCACATGTGAGAGAGAAATATAACCACACCTATAAGCTAGCTATGCTACACACAAAGACAATAAAAACATGCTTACTTAGTTCTTCTTTAATTTCAATAATATTACACAATTAATTAATAAACATCAATAACATTTTTATTATAAAGATGGTGGTAAAAAAAGGGTTACCAGGACGTCACGGCTGCTCTGTAAAGCTGGTATTTACACATTCTACTGGGAAGTTGGAAAAGGATTCCCTCTTTTCTTTTTTGTTAATTTATTTGTTTATAATAATAATAATAATAATTGATCGCAATCGCTTTATTCTTTTATTATCCTTACCTTTATTCCAGTTTCTACGCCACATTTAATTAAGACTACTTTATATCCATCTTTGAGAGTTTTGTTTTTATCTCGGTTGTCTCTTGTTCTAGTAATTCTGCATGAATATTACTTTTTCTTTGTTACTTTTTTTTTCTTCTTTTTTGTCTCGGACAAAATTATGCTCTGTTTCTTTTCTCTTTTTGTAATTTGTCAAGAGCTGCTCCAAACGTATGATGCACTTAAAGAGGCCACACACACTTTTATTTTTTGGTTGTCAGATTTATTAATAATATCAAATGCTAATGAAGATGTTAATTAAGGAGACTTTACAATTTGGATTTGAGATTAGTGAGAAACGAGAAGGGAAGAGTGGTGGTGGGAAGAAGGGTCCACAGGAATAAATAGTGTTGATGACAGATGAGATGGGATCACAATTTTCAAGATGCTTCTTCAATTCATTCATTCATTCATTCAGAGCCCCCCAATGCAATTGCGTAATTGTGTTTGTGTATTCTCTTTCTCTCTGATGTCGCTTTTTCTTTTGGGAAAACCACATATATAACATACATATGATATGCCCAGACCCATTACCCATTAGCTAATTATTACTAATATTTTTTTATATATATAATATTTCATCTCATGTTTTGTCATGTAACTTATTACTCACACAAGCACAAACACGTTTCACTTTCACCCATACCATACCGTATAGTACTATTGCTACTGTGCATATTTTAGAATGCATAGTAATCTATGTGTGTTTGAAACTAGTTTACAGTAATCTATTTGGATGATTCAATATTTGTGTATATCGAGAATAAGTGATGATAACTACTTTGATTTCTACAAATCCATAAACTCATTTATATTCTTTAGAGGTGCATTGTTTTGAACTTTTAATGCATCACTTGCTTGTACACTTATTAGTTTAGGAAAAGTATATAGTGAATAACGTAAAGAATGGTTAAAAAAAAAGTAAAATTAATTTTAAATTTCAGATTTTTAGTTAATTAAATAATTATTATTAGATTTTAAAATTAAAAAAATTAGGATTAGTATCTAAATATATTTAGATTACGTATGGTTATTCTTAATCCCACAATAACTATAATTTCGATGTTCGTACTAGTCTCTCTTAAATCTACCACCATATCCCACCGTGGTCGCCAGAGACAACCGTTTAGACGCAGAAGAACACCGGCGCCTTCCTCACTGTCGCATAAGTTTTTTTCCCAACCCTTCTCAGTGTCGCCATTTTGTACCCCACCAGCTCTCCTCACCGGCGTCGATCTCTCCCTCAACGCTCATCATCATCGCAGCCGAGCTCTTGACGCCGTCGCTGCGTCGACCACCAGCCTCGCTCATCGTCGTTGTCCGGCCAGGTTGCTGCTGTCGGCTGCAGCCGCGTGAGTTATGCCACCGAACGCGTTTTCCATGCGCTGCTGCGGCTATCTCGTGTTCTACGGGCATCGCTGCTGCTGCCTCGCGATTCTTGGGTGGCGCTGCTAGCCTGCTACTGTTTCGTTGCCATCCTCCTTCTGCCGCCGTGATTCATCCTTTTCTTCTTCCTCTTCTTCTTTTTCTTTTTAGAATGTGATTCGTATTAAGAACAAACATTCCATTTGTATGAAAAATAAACATCTTGTTTGTAGGAAAAATAAACATCTGAATTAGATTTAAATAGATACAATGAAAATTTGCTAGATGTTTATTTTACTAGGTATATGGATGCTTATTTTTATTCTAAACTGACGTTCTTGATAGAGAAGAAACTCGACGGCGTTGAGGTTGGCTGGTGAGGAAGGGACCGACGGCGCAATGAGGGTTTGGGGAGGGGTATGCGGCGGTAAAAAAGTTAGAAAGTAAATGGTTAAAATGTAAAAGGTGAAAGTAGGATTTTTGAAAGGATAATTTGTGATGGACTATTTTTTTTTTTTTGCCTTTCTATGAGCCGAGAGTGCGACCTATTGTTCACGTTGTTCACAATTTTCGTTGTCTACCTATCAGAACAGATTAGTTGATTGATTTGGATATGTTAGAATTGTTGGTATGGATCATTAGTGATTTGGCACACCTAATAATAATAATAATAATAATAATAATAATAAGAATTTATTTAATTTGTATTTTAAGGACACATATTAAAATGAAAAATTAAAAAAAATATTTTAAAAATATAAAAATTTAAAATTTTAATGTATTTATTTTTTATTTATTAAAAAAATATTTAAAATATTTTATTATCATATATTTTTAGAATATATTAGTTAAATAATAATAATAATAATAATCTTCTCATGGTTTTAAGTCTTGGCAATGTTTGATATAAAATGGCCAAGCAATTTAGGCAAAAATATTACATCATTTAATAATTTTTAATTATATTTTTATATATAAAAAAAATATTATATAAGTAGTTATCTTAGTATAATTAGGACTAGCTTGCCTGAAATCTCCACTAATATTTCTACTGACAAGTGACAACCAATTAGTTATGTGTTTCCAACAACAACACATGACAAACACATGTGTCGGTCCTCGGGGCAAGCCCTTCTAAATTCTAATTTGCACTTTGAAAACTCCGTTTCTTTTTTATTATATGGGTTCAAATTATATAATTACTTCTATATACACTAAAATTAGTCATCATATATTTATATAAAAATATATAAACAAATATTAATTTATTATTTTTTTATTATTATTTAATTATTAATATTTAAAATATAAACTAAATATATTATAAAATTATTAAATTAAAAAAATTAAATTATATATTTAAAAAATATTAAAAATAAAAAATAATTATTAAAAATAATAAATTTTAATATTTTTTAAATATACAATTTAATTTTTTTGTATTATATACTTGACATAATTGTTAAGTTTATGTTGCAAAATAGAGCATATAATTACATCCCAAAAAAAGAAAGGAACGACTCATCAAGAAATTACTAAGATGAAAGGAACACAATAAGTCTATCAGTCTGCCAGAAGATTATATTAGAGGATTTAATTAATTTAGTTACAATTGTTTGATGTAAAAGTGTTTCCTTTATAACCATGTAAAACAGCTACACTCATGCGTATAGTATATATAATTATATATAGTATAGCCTGGCTAGCAAAAGGGGCTTTAATTGGAATTTGGTAAATCCAGAGAACATTATTATATATCTATTGTTTTGTTACATCATTGAAGATTCAAAGGTTAGTGTTGATTACCTGCTATATATATTGTGCTTTTCTTTTTGCAAGCGGACAAGAAATGAAAGGAATATTACATGAAAGATCAGAGTAGATGTTCCCAATGAAAAGCTAAAACTTTTTTAGCTTACATTGATTAAAAAGCAAATTATTCAGTGACCAAATAAACAAGAAAAGTAAATTCTATTCTTGGTCAACTAGATTTGATCCTCATGATACATAATTTGTAGTTTGCTTTCTTTTCCATAAGATGCTCAACTTTGTTGCTAATTATGTATATATACTATCACCAACCCGTTTTCCTAGGTGCCCTTGTCTTAGGAAACCGATGGTACCTTTATTAGGCCAATCATTTTCCATTAACGAATCAGATTAGCTTGTTAGATTGGATTGGTTCCATCCTCCTTTAATTTAATTTGGATGATTTGGTTTCGACATGCTTGTCATCATGAAGACAAGCAGCGAAATAATTCGTTTCCTTATAAAAAGCTACTAACACATGTGTTTTATTATCATATATACACCTGTGTTTGCACATTTGGAGGCCAAGGTTTATGTTTTGCATTATTTAATAGTCACAATAACTTTGGTTTTATGGAGTTTGTACGGTAAGGAAGTCGGGTTTAATTTTCTTGCAGAAAAGGACAAATAGGTCCTTAATTTTTTGTCCCGCAGACATTTTTGTTTCTGACCATTGAAAAATATTTTTAAGTCTCTGACCTTCATAAAATTTGGACGGATCAGTCCCTCCGTCCAAATGCCTCCGTCAGGGACTGATCTGTCCAAGTTTTGTGAAGGTCAGAGACTTAAAAGTATTTTTTAATGGTCAAGGATGAAAATATCCGCAGGACAAAATGTTAGAAACCTATTTGTCCTTTTCTCATTTTCTTGCTGACAGAAAAAGAATTAACAGTTATTTAGCTATTATGTATCTCTTTAAATTACATCCTGCTAAGATTATTATTAATAATTTTTTTATTTGAATAAATACATAATTAATATATTACAAATTTAAATTTTGTATTCTCTTATAAAAACAACTTTTTTTATTTAATAATTTTATAATTCATTCTTAAAATATATGTTAGTTAAATTAAATAAAATTATTAGTATTAGTGGCGGAACATATAATGTTATTGATAATATATGTTACTGATAAAAAATTATCTATGTATCAATCTTTAAAAAATTATTTTCTAAAATTTAACTTTCATACATTGTTGGCATTTTTACATAAATAAATAATTATATACTGTTCCATTAATAAAAATAATTAATTTTTACATATAATACTTAAAATTAAATATTGTTTAAATACATCAATTTAATTAGATAATTATATAAAAATTTTTATTATATCAATTCATTAAAATTAAACTCTTTTTTTACTTTAAATTGTTGATTTTTTGAATAAAATTTTAATATTAATTACCTTAATAAATATCTTAAAAAATTCCAAAATCTAATAAAATTTATTATTTTTTTTGTCAGCACTTTTAGTATGAGTCCAATTTTTTTAGTCTCACAATCTAATAACATATTTTTAATGTACACTTCTAAACATTGTTGATTAAATTCTGTAAACCTTCTATATCATTCTTCTTATCTTAAAGGACACTTATTATTAAGTAATTTGAAGCGCTAGAAGAGGAGGCAAGTGTCCACCACCACGACAAACATTGATGACAGACATGATTCTTGCATGCTAGCTTCCCTTCCTACTCATGGACAATTTAACTTTTCATCCTACCTTTTTTTCTGTGAGTCATAAAATGTAGGAAATGAATTGAAAGGAAGGATCATTTTTCACTCTTGCACAGGCAAAGGCACATGCACACACACACACACTTACTTACACTTTGGTTCCTTAAGCTTCAATTTCAAATGTTCAGAATGTGTGTTGTACTGTATGTGTGTAGTGTAACAACTTTATTAATTTCTTTCCTTCCAATCTTTATAATAATGATCTTAGTCCGAATCCACCATAGTAATGGACAATCATTTTACCATCATATTATGCACTTGATTAACACGAAAGATTATAAATTATGTGAAGAATTAAGCATAATATATAGAAAGCATTGAATGAATTAAAGCAAATTGGGGGGTAGGGTGTGTGGGATTAGGGGGACCCCATTCTTCTCCTTTGCTTATTATATATGATGATGAAAAGCAAGGACAAGTAGCCGTTGGGAACATTCCCATTGCTTTAAATATTTGTGTAAAGAGTGTACGTAACACCCAAATTAATAATTGTAAAGGCCACACACTCGAAAGCCAAAGCCAAAAGGGGCACATGCATATGCATATGCATCCATCAACATATATACATACAATATTCTGATCTGCAAAGCAACCTAGCTACCTACCTAAGCTATGCCATGAGATTCAAAGTAACTAACTAATAATAAGTAATGACAAATTGCCTCACTACTCTCACAATAAAAGAAGCCAACACTTTTATTTATTTGTATCCTTTTTAATTTCATTTATTGACGACCCATGAATTAATATCATAGTAAAGCAGTGATATATTAATATCAGGAGACCAAATAATATGTGTTCGTTGCTACAACTTCATTCCATACTTAATTAATTTTCAATTTGAGAAACTCTCTGCATGCATGCATGCGTGCGTTTTGAATAATTATCAGTCACTACTAATGCTAATAGCTGGTTAATTAGTTTAGGGTTTATATAATAATAGCCATAACAAAGTAGGTACAATATATAACCACGACAGGTGGCTGGGATGTAAAATCACCAAAGTTCTTTTACTATAGATTAAGTTGACCTATGACAAAACTTCTATATATAGGATTAATTATGTTCTATATATTGCTGGTCTCACTTTATTATGTTGATGTTTGTGATGTTTATGTGCTATTTTTTTATCCTTTTAATTTTAGTAGTATCTTCTGTTGTATTTTTTATGGCTTATGTTATATATTTATGTATTTTATATATATATATCGACTATACTATATACTATATGTAAACTAAAATCAGCTATCAAAATAATTATCAATATAAAATATATGTTAAAATATAAATATATATTAAAAATAAATTAATATATATATATATATATATATATATATATATATATTATATAAGGTTTAATTATTCTATTGGTCTCTATAGTTTCGTGAAATTTTCAATTAGGTCCCTATATTTTTTTTTCTTTTTAATTGAGTTCTTGCACCAATTTTTTTTTTTAATTGGGTCTCTACATTTTTTTTTCTTTTTATTTAGGTCCTTATACCAATTTTTTTTTTAGTTGGGTCACTATAAAATTAAGTCAATTACTACTAAGAGGGAATGAAAAAAAAAAATTAGTGTAGGGACCCAATTAAAAAGAAAAAAAGTACAGGGACCTAATTGAAAATTTCACGAAACTATAAGGACCAACAGAATAATTAAACCTTTATATAATAATTAATTTTTTATATACATTTAATATTCAATTTTTTTATGGAGACATTTAATCAATTTTAGCAATAATTCACTTTGTAATAACCTTCGTTGCATGCAATTACATTATTATTATTATATTAAAATTCA
This sequence comes from Arachis hypogaea, assembly GCF_003086295.3. Lineage (NCBI taxonomy): Eukaryota > Viridiplantae > Streptophyta > Magnoliopsida > Fabales > Fabaceae > Arachis > Arachis hypogaea. Next base: position 134,865,197 of record NC_092046.1, read on the forward strand.
ATCCATATTAGAATACTAATTAGTCATTTATATAATATTAAAAATAATATTTATACATTAAAATCAGTCACTAATATATATTAGAAAGAGGGGAAGGGGTGTTTTACGCATGCGAAGGGAAAATGGCATCATGAATTAAGCATTCAAAAGTTTGTCTCCTCTGATATATCCATCTGTATTACCCTTTTCTCCTTCATTCTTCGTGCGTGCCTGTGGCTCCCACCAACTTGCTACTCCTTTCTCTTTCCCATTTTATAATTTAAGTCACTTATGCTTGGTAATTAAATAAGTTTCTTAATTAAGTACTTAATTGAAATCTGTGTGTGAGTATGAAAGAGTTACATACTTTATTACAATTTATTCATTAAAGAGCAGCATATATAATATGTGTATGTATATATGACCTTAGACTTTTAGGATGAAACAATAAGTAACATCCGCGAGATCTGCTGGGCCATGAAACGACCTCAACTTATTACAAAACAACACACACGTACACCTGACTTTCTTTCTCAATTAATTCTGTTGCAACTCATTCGTTCTATTTTCTTCTTCATATAATGTAATATAAATTGATATATAAGTATACGTGTCACGCATATATATATATGCGTGTGCCTGCGTGCTTATGAGAACGTACAGCAGTTTGATTTGCAGGTATATGTAGTACGTAGTAGTAGTATAGTTGCAATAAATTGAATACAAAGAATCCAATTCCCCATGAAACCAAAATGAATGAGTGAATATGCATGGATGAATGAGCCATATAGCTAGCCCATAGCGCATAGGCCATAGGTGATGATGATACGAGGATGAGAGTAGTAAAAAGTGTTTCCCATAAATGGGAAGCCCATGCAATCATTTACTTAAAGCCACTCTGAAATGGCCATGGCCATATCCATATGGCTGGAGGACATATATGTTAGATATTGGACTAAGGAACCCTACCTCTCGTGCCAGCAATTAATTTTTTCATGTTTATGGGTTTAATGCATGCCTGCTACTTCCTTTATTTTCCCTTCAATTTGTAACTCATATATATAGCGGGTAAATATACATACTACTATATATCATGCGCGGATCGGAGCCAAGACCGTTGCAACTTGCAACATATATATTATGTTAATGCATGGCAGTGACAATGTATAATTTATTTAATTTGAAGTGCATACATTAATTAACAAAATAATAAAAAAAAAAAAGTTGCCTCTAATCTATCGCATTCTGTCACCCTGCTCACCACCACAGTGCTTTTCTGTTTGGTAGCTCAGAGTCCATCACTTTCGATCTCTATATATTGATAAATATTTGGTCCGAATAGTGAACATACATCTTTCTATGAAGTTAGTCTTATGATCTGATGGCTCCTTACTCGTCCTTTAATGATTTAGCTAGTTAATATTATTCATCTTAAAAGAAATGGAAGAGGATGCACATAGCCACATATTAACTTGGTCAGAAATCTTAGCGATAGAAATGTTTATGATTTGAGGTTGGTTGTCTATGACTATTTTTTTAATTCTCCGTGGTATCGTTCGTCCCCGTAGACAAATGACTAATTTATTATAGATTTTAGTTTTATTAAAAAATTTGTTGTTTGTCAATAAATTATTTAGACCAATCGAAATTAGTTGTTGTCCATGACTATGGATGACTATTTTTTTTTTGGTTTACCCAAACGGTATCCCCCAACCCGACAGGTTGAAGACTAATCCGTCGCGAATCTGAGCTCCATTTAAGGGTCTGTCGCTGGCCAATGAGTTGCTGCATGCACAAGGCGGGGTTCGAACTCCCGACACTTGCTTAAGCGGACGAGTGAGCTGACCACTCGACCAACCCAAGTTGGTTGACTATGGATGACTATGACTATGCTGAAAATATACATTGCCACAAATTTTTTTTTTGTCATGCCACAATTTATCTTGTTTTGATGTTTTTGTATTCCAGCAGGGGCAAAGGCCCATTTCTCTTAATCTTGCAGGCAAGCATGACATCGGTTTAGGTTGGGCTTAGTCTTTTGTTGGGCTTTTGTTTCTTTTACGTATTATTCATCATTAGTGGTACCGGACCAGGATGATTTATGGTTAGTCAAGAATGTGTTGGGCCTCAGCCCAGTTTTCAATAACAGTCCGAAAAATAAAATTCTGTACAAAATATTAAGAAATGAACGAGAGGTCTTAAGTTCAAGTTTCATGTAATGCAAACTTGATAAAAAAGTAAATTTTATGTGTATGTGTGGGTGTAGTGTGTGTAACCTAAAATTAAAAGTTGTTCAATCCATCTACCAAAAAATAAAAAAGAAACGAAGGAAATTTAAAAATATATTTTTTATTTATATTTACTAATATTATAATTTTAAATAATATCTTTAAAATTAGAGTTAAGTACTGTTTTTGTCCTTAAGGTCTGAGGCCAAAACCAAAATCGTCTCTAACCTTTTTTTGTTATTAAAATCATCCTCAACATTACAAAACGTTATAAAATCGTCATTTTCTACTTTAATTTTATTTTTTTACCAAATTACCCTTAATAATTAATATAAATGATAAAAATAATATTAAAAAATAAAAACCAACCATTTCCCCTCCCCTCCCCTCTCCCAACCTGCACCCCCACTCCCTATCTCTTCTCTTTCTTCTCTCCCCATTCCCTTCATCGGATGAGACGTCTCTCCAGCATAAAACACATAACTCTCCTTTCCCAATTCAATGTAGCTACAGCTATACCCAGGTTGTTTCTTAACTTCCACTACCATCATCATCTTCCTCACCTTTGAAACATTTTTTCACATATCAGCCCCAGCATAAACATTAGATAACAATATATAGGAGGAAGACTCTTCAGGTTTTAAGCTCAATAGATGATTAGCAATCCTAATCGCCATCTTGGCATTACCATGGTGCTTACAAGCACTCGGTAAAGCAGCCCAAGTAGGTTCATCAGGGGTAAATCAATCCAACGATCCTTGCCAACCAAACCAGCGTGACTACAGGCCTAAATCAATCCAACAAATGTCACCTCACTCGGTTTAACATCAGTCGAAACCATGCTGTCACGGAGCCCATGTTTCCTCAGCTCTTTCATGCTGCGCACTGCCGACAATAATGGAAGTTCAAGAAACCACATCTTTCCTCCACATCCCAAAGAACACACCCTTGGCCGCATCAAGGTCGCTACACTTGGCATACATATTCATAAGCTTTGAGGGATTGGAAAAGGGAGAGGGGTTATGAGGAAGGGGATGGGGAGAGAAGAAAGGGAAGAGATTACGGAGTGGGGGTATAGGTGGAGGGGGGAGGATTTATTTTTATTTTTTAATATTATTTTTATTATTTATATTAATTATTAAGGATAATTTGGTAAAAAAAATAAAATTAAGGTAGAAAATGACGATTTTATAATATTTTGTAACGTTGAGGATGATTTTAATAACAAAAAAATGTCGGGGACGATTTTGATTTTGGCCTCAAACCTTAGAGACGAAAACAATACTTAACCCTTAAAATTACTTATTCCCGCTGTTTTACCATAATTTCCTTATCATTTCTTAAATAAGATTTTTTATTAAAAGATAAAAAATAAAAATCAGTTTAACAAAAATCATGAGGCATAGTTTCATCTAGAATAAATGACCATTTGTACTCATAAAGCTGACATATGTATCCATGATAGATCGAAATTGATCTTGTATCCACGAGAGTTGCCCTCCGTGTGACAAAAATATCCTATTTTGGTTAAGTGCTTGCTTCGTTATTATCTGAACCTACGTGGCACCCAACCCTCCAAAACCCTATCCCTCTTCAATTTCATTTCTAATTTCAACCACCCATCCCTATTTCATGGCGGCAGCTTCCTCCTCCTCTGCCGCTACCATCGCTCTTCCGTCCCTTTGCACCTCCGTCTCATCCTCACACTCTCTTTTCCAACTCTCCCTCTTTTTCAAACCCTTCTCCATCGCTGGCGCACGATTTTCCACAAAATCAACACCATCTATCAACCCTATTACGCACTTGTATCTCCGCCACGGATTCTTCTCATCCTTCCCATGGACCATGCCAGCTCCGAAACTGAATAGTCTAGAAGCTCCTTACAGTCTTCTATGTCTAGTTGCTCGCGGTTGCTCACGAAGAACGTGGTGAACTTTGCTCACCAACTGCGGCGCTCAACACGAAAGTGGGGCTTGGGGCCGATCTTGACGAGCTCGTTTTGGATGTTGGCGAGACTTGAGTTTTGATTTTCGATGTTCATACAGGCTTGTACAATCATGGAGTTCAAGTCTTGGGTTTCGATGTTGATGAAAGTGAAGTCTCAAATAAATGGGAACTCCAGGCTCCAGTGGAACACATTTATTATATGAATCCACTTTTATTTTGTGAACCTAATTTTAGATTTCGAAACCAAACAAAAGTACATGTTTTCTTATTCTTTTGCTTCTTGTTTTCTTACATTCTACTGATTGTTACTGCTGCTCATGCCAATGGGAACCATAAAAACTGTCCAAGCTCCTTTACTTGTGGAAAATTTGGGACTTTTCGGTACCCAATCACTATGGCAGAGCATCATGAGTGTGGGTTGTTACCCATTCAAGGCTGCCTCCTCAATGCTATTTCACCAAAGTTGATCCAACTTGGCAACAATAGCAAAAGCGTGAACCTTATTGCTGTAGTTGAGACCAATAAGATCATTATAATCTATGATGATAGTTTTCACACAAGTTTGGATCACAACAAATGTAATACTTTGCACAATAATTACACCCTTCCTCCACCTTCTCCAATCGATGCTGATGAAAGAGGGAGAGTTGGGATTTGGGAAGGAAAGCGCGGAGATGAAGCGATAGTGCCAAATAATGGAAGAGCAGTAGTGGCGGCAGAGGAGGAGGAAGCTACCACCATAAAAGAGAAATAGGTGGTTGAAATTAGAACTGAAATTGAAGAGGGATAGGGTTTTGGAGGGTTGGGGTGCTATGTAGGTTCGGATAATAACGAAGCAAGCATTTAATCAAAACAGGGTAATTTTGTCATACGAAGGGTAACTCTCGTGGGTACAAGATCAGTTTTGATCTATTATGAGTACATATATCAGCATTATCATCTTTTATAGATATAAATGGTCATTTATTCGTTTCATCTAATCCAATTAGTCCAAATTTGCTGAGATGCACGAAATAACGGAGTATAAGTTCTGGTTCTAACTTCAAAGTTAAGTTCTGTTTTATCTGGAAGACCTTCGTGTACAGCTTTTACATGAACACACGCACACACTATAAAGTTTGGGAGATCCTTATTTTTGTCACCAGTCCTGATATTGAATATTTGTGTTTTGTTATTGTTTATGAAATAAATATTTATTTTTGAAAAGTTAAAAATAAATTGAAGATAAGAATAACAGAAAACCTAAAAAAGATAAATTAATTAACACATAAATAACTATTAATTGCAGATATTAGTATATTACCACTTTTTAAGTAATAATATCATATTTCTATTATATATTACTTTCAAATTATCTTTACAATCTAAAATTTTGATAATAATAATAATAATAATAATAATAATAATAATAATGAATATCATTTTAAAAAATCACACAACAAAATTAAAAAAATGTAGCTAAGATATATTCTAAAAATACATAATAAAGTTACTAGTTACGAAAGTTTTTATAGAAAAAGAAATACAAAATTCTAATTTCTAATGTCTTTATTACATATTTATTAAACTAAAACGTTCAATTTTTTCTAATAATTATCCAAATTATAAGTTTTTAAAATCAAGCACTTTAATCTTCTAAGTTTTAAAATACGCAAAATAATTTTTAATATTTGTTTTTATTAGATAATACAGTCATTTTTCGCAGGGATGACAACATGCTCTTTATTCATGGGTACTCAATCCGGTTGAATAGGATTGCTAACTCGATTCGCCACGGATAGGATTAAGTGCGAAGCAGGTTTGAGCGCACATTAATCTTGTAGCTTACCAAAGTTTGTAAATTTGACTTTAAAAATGACTTGCTTCATATTGTACATATATTTTAAAATATTACCTTTATAAGTATTTGCACAAATATTCTTAATTATTTATGTAAAAATTTTATAATAAATGAGAGTTCTTCCATCTTTTTAAACAACACTAAGTCATTCTCTTTTTTTATCAAAAAATAATTATAGAATATAGTATTATAAATTACATTAAATTAATATTTTATATGATTAAAAATAAATATGAGTTCAATTATTTTAAGGGCAATTTACCTAAATAAATAAATTGAGTGAATCCTTTACCTAAATACACAAAATGAAAACTTGTTACGCGCATGTGCATTTTTACTATTATGTAAACCGTCAAGGAACCGGATTATGGTTGGAACACATTAGGCATAAACCGTGGTAGCCTCCCACGGTTTATGAAGAGAATTCGTTGAACATAAACCCTCCTAGCTTCCCACGGTTTATGAAGAGAATGACTTCAACGTAAACCCTCCTAGCTTCCCAAGGTTTACATATTAGGTAGTATAAATACATAAACAAACATATAAAAGTGATTCAATTAAACATATAAAATAAATGGACTTACTCAGATGAATTTAGTACACTAAACAAACATGTCGACATTCATTGACTTAACCAACCTTACATTACTCAAATTAAGAGTGCCTAATACAACTTAAACAACAACGACGACCCAATAAACCAGTGGTAGAGCTTAGTTCAGATAAGGGGGGACATGGCCCCCCAAACTTTTTATAAAAAACTTAGTAGTACTTTTTCAAAAGATAAAAAATAATTCAATTGATTTAAATACTTTACTATGACTTAAAGTATCTAAGAAGTTCAATAAACAACACTCTCTCTATCTTTAAGTTCAAATATAAAAAATTAGATATTTTTTATTTATTTAATTTAATATTATTTTATATTTTACTATTTATTTAATTTAATTTTTTATATGATAAAAAATAATAGAGTATTCAATAAGTATTAATATTATTGTTCAATAAAAAATTTAATATGTTTGTTCAGTGTACTAAATTCATCTGAGTAAGTCCATTTATTTTATATGTTTAATTGAATCACTTTTATATGTTTGTTTATGTATTTATACTACCTAACATGTAAACCTTGGGAACCTAGGGAGATTTATGTTGAAGCCATTCTCTTCATAAACCGTGGGAAGCTAGGAGGGTTTATGTTCAACGAATTCTCTTCATAAACCGTGGGAGGCTACCACGGTTTATGCTTAATGTGTTCCAACCATAATCCATCCTTAGTAACAACGGTTTACGTAGAAATTAGAAACCGTAATTGGCTACCACGGTTTACATAATAGTAAAAATGCACATGCACGTAACAAGTTTTCATTTTGTGTATTTAGGTAAAGAATTCACTCAATTTATTTATTTAGGTAAATTGTCCTTATTTTAAATTATTTAACTTTTTAAAAAATAATGTCTTTTTAAAATTAATTTATAATTTATTTAAAATATATAGAAAACTTTTGTATATGTAAATAATAAAATTTGAAATAAATAGATTAAAAATTTTAAAAAGATTATATTATCTAATAAAAGTTAATGTTAGATATTATTTTAAATGTTAAAAGGCTAAAATATCTTATTGTAAAAGCTTTGGAGACTAATTTCAGTAATTTGAGTAAGTAATTATTTATTATTTTTAATAATAATCTTATCAAATGGTGACGTGTATGTTAGATAAACCAAAATTATAATATTAAATTTAGAAGTAGCTCCGGCTAATTAGTGATTTATTAACGTTAAGTACGTATATAAACTGGAAAGTAAGGGTTTTGGCAATTGGGTATTGGGAATTGGGAATTGGGAATTGAGAACTTGAATGGAAAAGAAGAAACAGAGGAGTCGGGGTTGCAGAGGGGCAGAGTTAGGGTTAGCCACCGTACACATATTGGACCTTCCAATTCACTTGCTCTCTGAGATCATCGCAAGGCTGCCAGCCTCCTCCGTCATCCGCTGCGCCTCCGTCTGCACCTCCTTCAGAGCCCTCGTCTCCGATCCCCGCTTCCGTTCCCTTTATGTCTCCCGTGCACCCACCTCCTTTCTCCTCCTCTCGCGTAACAGCCGCCTCCTCTGCCTCCACTCGTGGGGCAGCGCCTCCTTCCTCATCCCTCACTCCTCCTCCTCCCTCGCCTCCTTAAAACCTGCACCCGATACAAAGCGCAATCGCAATCGCAATCGCGATCGTAACGTTAGCTGTCCAAGGTCAAAGTCAACGACAAGTTCAATATTCAGTGCAGTGGATTTGAAGAAAGACGTGGATTTAGTTTTAGTGAACTCGAGCGAGGGGCTGGTGTGCTTGCGTGGCAGTGGGTGTGTTTATTATGTGTGCAATCCTCTGTTGGGGGAGATTCTGGAGCTTCCTCCTCCTCCCACAACCACAACCTCATGTATTGGTTTCTCTTCATTTGGTTACGATCCCCACAGCAACCGCTACAAAATCCTTCAATTTGCCGCCCATAGCGTGGCTGAATTATACAGTGTGGGGGACAAGGCCTGGACCACAATTCGGAGTGCTTTTGCCCTTGCGACTCCGAGGCCCAACGCCTCCTTTCACCACTCACTCAACGGTTCTCTTCATTGGCTCGCTCAACCCACCAATACCCACCTTTGTCAGTTGATATGCTCCTTTGACCTCCACACCAATGAGTTCAAATGGGTACCGCCCCCCTCCTACTTCGATGCCCAGTATATCCACAGCCTCTCTGGCATCACTCTCGGGGTTCTCAAAGGTTGCCTCTGCCTCTGCTTTGTTGTCCCTGGAGCCGCCAGATTCGAGACGTGGTTCATGCGAGACTACGGCGTGCAGCGCTCTTGGAGCCTTTCATTCTACATTGATATCAACTCTTATTGTGGCTTGAGGATCCCGGACCTCCACCGACCTATTGCCTTCGCTGATAATGGTGATATGTGGCTCAAGGATGACTCTGCTTCTGATTCATACTCTCTAGTTTCATATTCCCCACAGACTGGTTCCTTCAAACTCATTCATACTCCCAAGGTTTCTTCCAGAATGCAAGCAATGCCCCATGTCTTGAGCTTTGTTTCTCTCAGTGACATTGTTAATCTCAGTGGCACACATCTCTTGTTATACACATCAACAATCAAGAGCTACTGGTGATTCAACAATTTGCATACATATAACTTTATCATCTCGTTAAAAACTAGTCTCATCATCAATAAATTTGTTACAGACTTACAGTATAGTTTTACATATTGTTACTTTTGCTTGAATTTAGACTTAGGTAGGAAGGATACCTGGGCCTTTCTTGTGGAACCTTAATATGTATATATATCTCGTCAGTATTATCATTTTATTTTCACATTTTTTTCGCAACCTCAGATTTCTGCCTTTGCTATAGAATCTGAACATCCGGCTCACTGCCAATGGGCACTACTCTGCTACATGGTAGATAATGCCAAATTTGACGTGGAGTATCTAATTATTGTAGTGTATAGCTTAAACTTTGGAGCCGTAGACAGTTCTTCTGTGTTCTGTCAAACACTTGATTTGGTTTTTAAGCACTAGCCCCTAGTTATCAATCTTCTTGTTTCCCCTCATCAATGGCATCACATTTTGTGTTCGCAACCTAGGAAAGGCAGGTGATACGCAAGGAATGCAGAACAAATAAAACGATTCTTTTGTGATGTCCTGTGTTTATTTGGTCAAGAGTGTATAAACTTCTATTCAGTACACATTAATTCTTGCGAATAAAGTGACCTGTTCGGGTAGAGTAGGGTACGGGTTTAGGGTGTACGACATCCTACTCTACCCGCCTCCTATCTCATATATAACACATTTTATAAAAATTAAATATATAGGAAAGGAAGTGAGAGTTGAACCCACAACCTCCCTTATATAATAACTTACAATAAGTGAACAACCACTAAACTAATTAGTTAATTTAGTAATTTAAAACATTAGTTTTTTATTTTTTATGTTATTAATATGTATAAAATTTGAAATGATTGAATTTTATATTTATTTTGAAAAATTTTGATATTTCTGCGAGTAGGATAAGGTAGGGTTCAGAATTTTAGGGTGCGGGTAGGGTTAGGGGTTGAGAGATTCTCAACCCGCGGATAGGGTAGGGTAAAGTTTTAATAAAATTTTCAATCCGCGGGTAGGGTTAGGGTAGAACCCTACCCATTGCCAACCCTAATCTTATTAGTTCTTCAAATAAATCTTCCTTGCCTTTCACTTGTCTTTCTCCTCTTCTCTCTTTCCTTTTTCCGTATTTTTTTTAGATCCAGATCTAAATTTAAAATAATTCTTTTATGATTATTTTCTCTTTGTGGTGTAGTAGTCCTCTTTACGAGTGTTTTGAATATATTATTATATATCTAAGATGAAGATACAAGGAGAGAAATTTCTCCGCTATAAAAATATTTTCAGATTTGGAAAGCTTTCAAATTTAGTCGGGAAAGAGGAGAGAATGTTTCTCAATGTTGTAACACTTTCTGTGTAATATTCCTCCACCATGATCTATCTCTCTTTTTATTTTATAAGATTTTTTGTAACTGAATACTATAATTCAACATAGAAGTGCCATTTGCCTTTTTTTTTTTAATTGAGATTTTTTTTATATATAAAAAAAATAAATCCTCCTCGTACCGCGCCATACGTAGAATTTTGTTCAATCATCCTTGTAAAAGTTATGTTTACAGAGGCATGTTTATCTTAGTTATACAAGGAAAAGGAACAATAACAGTCTGTAATTTAAAGGCCTACCTTTTGTCTTGAAAGAAAGCCACACAAACAGGAGGAACTATCATCAGCATCAAAACCTTTTCTTTATCCCTTGGGCTACGTGATTATTGTTATTATCTCTGTTTTCTTTGGTCTCGTCATGCTAATCTACAGCTATATATACCTTGGGTTCATGTTGTTCTGTGTCAATTGCCTACCTAATAAATTGGTATGTACGGCTTTCGACAAGACTACAACTAGGGGAGACTATGCAACACAAACCAAAATATAATGTTGTATTTCTGATTTCTCAATCTAAAATTCAAATAGTCTTGTTACTTCAAAATACTTGTGATTGATATTAAAAAGAGTTGCTTGTTTTCTCTCTTTCTAAAAGGTATTTGGGAGGAGATAACATTCTAAAGCAATATAAACATAAATGAAGAAAGAAAACGAGTAAAATCTCAAAAGCACAAGCAGCACAATGTATGAATGTAGCAACAATAATAGTGATAAACAAAATACCAAGATAGGTAAAGTAGTCTGAGATTTACAAATTCAAGGGTGCCAGTTTAAGTTGAACTTAAAAGCTTATTAATGGACATTAAAAAGGGGCAAGTGCCATAGTTGTTACTTCTTCCCAGCCTCCTTCCACTATCACCTACAAGAACAATGTAATTTTTTAAGGGAATTTTCAGCCAAAAAGGAATACTTGGTAATAGAAAGTAGGGGCCAGTGCAGTTACCAGTATAATCAAAGAACCAGCGTCCTATAATCACCAAGTAAAACTAAAACGCAAGAATAGAAATTGAATCGTATTTCTGTCCCTAGCATGATTTGTGCGATAGGTGCAATAGCAGAGTCAAAATTGAATGTATTTTAAAGGGCAGATCTGTGAGCATACAAATCCTAAACCCTAAAAATGTATGGGAATGGATGGTGGAGGGAAAGGAGGGTACCTGAAGAGATATCAGTGAGAGGAAGAAGCGGTGGAGTGGGAGTGAGAGTGAGAGTGGGAAGAAGGAGCGCCGGCGCGACTGAAGATCTGCTCGCCGACGAGGTAGATGCCGAAGGCGACAACGGCGATACCGAAGCCAGGGAGGGCGTGGCGGAACTGATTGGTGAGCATTGGGTGCTTCCTCCACTCGTCCCTCCTCCTGAAGAATTCTGCTGTGTTTTTCCCTGCTGAACCCATTCTCTCTCTTCCTATGCGTCTTCTTCTTCCTCTTCTCCAACACCAACTCCTCCTCTTAGCTTTTCCTTTTCCTTTTCCTTTCCTTTTTTTTTTTTTTCGGTCATGGCTTTTCCTTTTCCTTTCTCGGACTCAGCTCAACTTGGGCTCAGTACCTGGACTCGGCCCAAACAAAACCCGAGAGTATATATGTCCATTTCGGTATTCCTTTAGAAAGGAGAAAGAAGAAATTAAGTAAAGGCCCGCAGCTCACCACGCATTTGCTATAGTTTTCTCAGTTTGTCGCTGGATGCGAGAAAGTATATTCTGAGGCTTGTCGCGCCAGGAGGAGCAGGCGGCGGGAGGAACGAGCTAGAGTGCGACAGTATCTCGAACCTTCCTTGGAGAGTGACAACGGAGCCGGGGACCGTGGGCTCCCAGATGGTAACGCTGGTGACGGTGTCATTGCTGCTTAAGATGCAGATCCCAAGCTGGCGGCGCCGCGCGTAGGGGGTGACGCCGTCCAGGTCGTCGAAGCCACTCGCGACTTTGAGGATGTAAGCTATGCGTGTTGGCGCTCTCTCTTGTGATTATGACTGCCAGTTTTGGCTTGTTCTTCGAACCCCGCTGACAGCCCCTGGAACGGCGGACTCCGCCGGCGGAGGCGAGCTCAAAAGCACTTCTTTCGCATCCGCTTCCATTGCCTTAGCTGCAATCATCATTATCTTCATTGGAGAATTGTGGTGCAGCTGCACGATTTGTTATTTGTTGATGTTGTTCTTGAGAGTGGTGATAATGGTGTTGTTAAAAGTGTAATTTTGGTTTTGTAAAGTGGAAGAGAAGAAGTTGTGACAACTTCTAGCTGTTTGCCATAATCCTTTTTCATAAATCAAGAAAATTAATTCTTCTCTTCCAGCAAGATGCAAGTTTCATTTGTTTATACTTTATAGGGTGAAGAATAATTTTTGTCTTTTGTCAAAAGTTATAAAAATGTTCTTTAACTTTTATTTTGTTGTAATTTTATTTTTAAAATTTTTTATTTATATTAAATATATTTTCGGGGCAACCAAAAATTTTAAACAAGGTAAATAATAGATTGATTTTTTGGCCCAGTAAGGCACTAAAAATAAAAAAAAAATCACCCAATTGAAATAAAAAATTTTTTACCTTATCTTTTCAAAATTTTAATCATTCTCGAAACTCTATCAACTTCATTGTTGTCCCACCAGCCCACACTAAATTTGTGAACTCTTTTATATGTAAAATGAACATTTATTCTTTTTATATGTAATAAAATATAATAATGAATTTGTAATAAGAATAAACATTCCTTTTATATGTAACAAGAACCATCCTTTTTATATGTAAAATGAACGTCTATTCTTTTTATATGTAAAATAAAATAGAGTAAAGTATTATTTTTGTCTTCAATGTTTGGGATAAATTCTATTTGTATCCCTAACGTTTAAATCGTCCTATTTGTATCCCTAACATTTGTAAAAGTGATTCAATGTTATCCTGCCGTCAATTACACATCATGAGCGCTTTAGTTTGAGTTTTAAAAATCTCTTCTTGAAGTTAGAATACAAATATCTGGAATAGAATCGATGATCTATTCCAAAAAATAGCTCATCAAATGTTGAAACTAATTCCTACAACATTTACATAATTCACTTTTCTACGGACATAATTGAATCTAAACACAAATAGTGGGTATAATATTAAAATCGACCATATCCAAGTGAGACCTAATTGAGAATGAATACATCAAAATGAGAATAATTGAAAAATATAATTTGATTTGTTAGTATAATTGATAGTAGGATAACATTGAATCACTTTTATAAACGTTAAGGATACAAATAGGACGATTTAAACGTTAGGGATACAAATAGGACTTACCCCAAACGTTGGGGACAAAAACATTACTTTACTCAATAAAATATAATAATAGATTTGCAACAAGAACAATCATCTCTTCTTATATGTAAAATGAACATCCACATGCAAGAAATTAGGGAGTTATAGAGATGAATTTGTAAAATATAATGGTTTTTGAAAAGATTTGAATTGTAATAAATGTGAAATTTTCAATAAAAAAGGAAGTTATAAAGATGGATTAAATCACCTTCATAAAAATTTATTTTTTTTTTAATTGGCTATGAGTAGTGAGAATATGTTGTATAAATTTGATAAAAAGAAATATATTTTCTCTACTAATTCCATTGCCTAGATATTGTAAGAAGAAGTGCAGAAAAAAGGAGATATGATAATTTATAGTTACTCTTATTCAATTGGATGGGATTGATTCTCTTTACGGCTGTGCCTGCACGGGCTGCGGAGACAGCGGCGTACGGTCAAGCTGCAGCAGTATTGGCGTGGGGTGCGGCAGCGTCGACATTGGCTATAGGGGGACAGCAACGCGGGGTGATGCATCGGAACGGCGGTCTCCGGTACCAACGACGAGTTTTGGAGGTGGACCGGAGATTGAGGACGACAAGTTTTGAGCGTGGACAAAAAATTGGGAGATTATGGTAAAATTAGAAGTAACCGTACGTAATGCTGAAGGTTATAGAAAACTTAGAGAAGGGGCGTTGAATCTATGACCTTCTTTTACTTTAAAAATTAAGGCTTTAATAACAAACTTTCACTTAGAATCTGTTTGAACTGTGCAGCGGAAACTTTATGAGACAATTTCATTTTGTCTCATAAATATCAGAAAATAGAACTCAGAGAAAGAGAAGAGAAATAACACAGGCATGTATCCTGGTTCAGTTGCTTTGTGCAATGCAACCTACATCCAGTGTCCACCACAACAGTGGTAGAATTTCTACTATAGTTAAAGTATTACATACACCAATTCTTTGGATTAACTCAATCCTTTCTCTCTCAAGTTCTCATCTAACTTGACTTGGTTATGCTAATACTTAACTATTTACTCTAAGTGCTAACCCAACTTAAAAAGGGGCACCTCACATGTAAAAGACACAAGACATAGGAAACCACCTAAAGAAATCTGAATTCACTCTAGACTTTTCTCTCAAGTGTTTCACTCAACCTTTTGTCACTCATACGCTTTTTCTTGATTTCTCTCTTTCAATCGTTTACCTTTCAAGAAATTACAGAAAGATATACATTGAAAATGAAATACAAACTGTAAAATATGAAGGAGATTAATGCATCAACAGCCTCTGTTGCTATAAGTTGAACCGGATTCAGCTGACTCTGATTGAGTTCTTCATCTTGGCGGAATGCTTCTATAACTTAGAAAGCACTGTCCAAAGTTGATGAACTCTTCACAGAAAAACTCTTCAGAACAAACTCAAAATCAAGTCCACTCTCCTTGTCTTCAGAAAGATGAAGATTTTTCTTTTTGTACCTCTTTTCAAGTTGTTGTATTGATCTCTTCTGAGTCAACTCTTTGAGCTATGTACTTCTCAGACTTGTCGTTTTACTTTCTTCAATTAACCCCCGAATTAGGGATTTTAAAGCTGGTCATTTTGCTTGACCGAAGACCTCAGATCAGCAAAGAGAAATGTTTCAACGGTAATCTTAAATCTGAACCTTTGAGCAAGTGCTTTGTCCCCAAGAAATAATTTTAACCTTTGATTCACAGCTGTGATTATCAAAGAACACTTTCTCCATTTATCCCAAATTGAAATTGTAGAAATTTAGAGGAGTTAAGAAAGTAAATTGCTTGCAGATGGAAATAAATCATCTTTATCCTCTAACTTAGCTTAACTTGCTTTGATTTGGGTGATTAGACACTACTTTTTGAGTTTTACCTCCTCTCTCTATTAATTCTAATTTTTAAAATTTTAAAATTTATAATTAAATAATTAATAAAAAATATAATTTTTTATTTTTAATTTACCTTTTTTTTAAATTCATTATTCACATTATTTGCCATCATTATTGTTTTCCTATACTTTTAATAATTAATTTTTTAACAATTTAGAATTAATTTAATAATAATTACCTAAAAACAACTTTTAACATAAATAAATTAAATATAATTGTTGTGCATGGATTAATCTAAAATTTTTTAAAAATTTAACTCTCTGAGAATATATTTAATACAAAAAAAATTTAAAAATAAAATTAAAACAAATAAAATTTAAAAATATTTTTAAATTTTTTATCAAATTTCAGTTGCAACAAATATATTTTATCCTTTTTTGATGGAAAAGTATAGGTTGACAATGAGAATTCTAAATAATGTGAACAATGGATATGTTAGATGTTCAATTCAATAAGTATGCAGATGATTATGTTCATTATTAAAAGTAAAGTATTGTTTTTGTCCCCAACATTTAGAGTAAGTTTTAAAGTTGTCCCTAACGTTTCAATCGTCCTATTTAAGTCCCTAACGTTTCAAAACTGATTCAATGTTGTCCTACCGTTAGAGATCCGTTAACAAAATTGATGGCGGAACAAAATTGAGACGATTTTAAAACGTTAGGAACTTAAACAGGACGAAAACCTTAGGGACAAGAATGATACATAGAAATAAATTTTAATTTTGTCTTTCAATAATATCAATTTTTTACCATACATAGTATTCAATTATTTTTTAATCATATCTAAGTAAAGTACACTTAATCATATTACTTTTATTTTAAATAAATTAATTTTTTTTATAATTTTACTTTTAAAAATTTTTAGTTATCATGAAATGTTTATAGAATGACTAGTATATAAACTTGCAGAAAAAAAAATATATATATATATACAATAAAATATAAATTATAGCTTTTGTCTCTAATGTATCAAAATTTTTTAAAATTATAAAAAAATAAATTTATTTAAAATGAAAGTAATGTGATTAAGTGTAATTTATTTAGATGTAATTAAAAAATAATTGAATATTATGTACAGTAAAAAATTAATATTATTGAAAGATAAAATTAAATTAAAATTTATTTTTATGTATCGTTTTTGTCCTTAATGTTTTCATCCTATTTAACTCCCTAACGTTTTAAAATCGTCTCAATTTTGTCCCGCCGTCAATTTTATTAACGGATCCCTAACGGCAGAACAACATCACTTAAATAGGACGATTAAAACGTTATGAACAATTTTAGGACTTACCCTAAACGTTGGGGACAAAAACAATATTTTACTCATTTTTAATTAAATGATTTTTGTTGAATATTCAATTCAATAGTTATGCTGATATTAAGGTTTAGGAAGTAATTTGATGTAGAATATTTTTTTGCTTTATTAGATTAATTCTAAAGCCCACTATTTACAAAAATTATGGTCAACCTAGCAAAACCCCTTTTTTTTTTTTTTTCTTTTTTCTTTTTGCATGGATCAAGAAGCCCCTATCCTCATGTGCAGGCATTTCACTGAGGGACCTCACAGCCTTTAACTTTCCAGTGCTTTCCTAGTTTTTTGCTGCCGCAGCACCACCAATCTCGTTCGATCGGAGAGAGTGATGGCGGAATTGGATGCTGCTGTGTCAAAAAAACGAAAAACGGAGCAGGTTAAAATGGCGAAGGAAGCGTGCATTTGCCTCGTGTCGTATAAAAAGTTGTTCGTGATCAAACTAAGCAATTTAAAGAAACAAGAAGTTGATGTCAAAGATTGGACTTTTTTGCCTCCACCAGAGTTCGAGTTCGATTTGGATTTGAAACTTCCAGAGCGTGATTTGTGTCCTTTCGAGTTCGACTCCAAGATCTATATGGCGGTGTCCGGGGACCCGGGTAAAAAGGGTAGAAATGCGAAGGACTCCTGGCCTATCTACGAATTCAAATTTGGGGAGGGCAGTTTTGAGCGTGCGGAACCACTGGATGATGCACCGCTCCCTTTTGACGAAACATTCATCGCAAACACGCCAGGCTCCGGCGATGTTTACTTCTGTATGAAATCACAGGTCAAGGTCAAATATTCACCTGACTGTTACGTTCTTTGTTCTGGATCTAGAACTTGGAAACCCTTAATCACTCCTCCGACCGTCAGCGACCCACCTTTCCCATATAACATGTTCGTCCTCGACAACAACCTCTTTTTTTCATCGAGGGGAAAAAGAGACACCTGTTTGGCCCGCTTCGACCCCATAAAAGAGAATTGGACGACTGAGCCGGCTGAGAACAATCTTTCGAATTTCATAAAGGATAGGATCATTACCGGTGATAACTACGGTCGTTTTATTTTTGACCCGTACATTTCTGTGTCCCTTCCGGGTCTTGGCAGCCGCAACTATACCGTTTGCCTCACAAATGAGTATGTGGATGAATGTCCTCCTGAGGCACCTTTGCACAAGGTCTTGGCCATTCTCGTTAACCCCCAGAATGGCCGTGTTGCATTATATCAATACCTTGATGAGTGTTTTGAGGGTATTGATCCCACTGTGGGAGAAGATGTCAGGTTCAATTTTGTTGACCTTGGCAACGGGAAGCTGTGTGCAATACTCTTTGGAGGTCTACATGGTTCCATATCTAATTCATCGGCGCTATGCTTCTCAGTTTTCACACTGTCAGTGGACTTTGCAGCATTGCAACTTGAGGGTGGGGCTCCTCCCATGGAGCGAGATTTCTTACAAGTGACTGTCCATAAGAAGAGTGCCTACACCATGAAGAGCTCCAAGCTTAATGATCGTATACGCCACGCGTTTGTTTGGCCACCTACTAAGGGAGGAAGATTTCAGCACAGGACAACTTTGTGATAGTAACATTTCTTGTTGTTTCTTGTGGCTTGTTATCATCCTTAGTCGTTTTCAATAAGATTATGAATGAACAATGAATTAAATATTAATGTCTTTCAGAAATATGACCTTGCTTGAATTGTGTCTATATTCTCTTTAGCTCATCATACAAAATTACCTCTGCGTTCTGTTTCAACTTTCAAAATACACGATGCATTTTAAATAATTAATTGAAGTTTCACAAAGTTAGAATGACTCTTGTTTGAAAAATTTAGTTTAAAAATTTGATTTCAGTCATATTTATAATATTATCGATTGATTACATTATTGATTTGACTAAGAAAACAAGAAAATAATAAGAATGACGATAAAGGAAAAATAATCTTCCGTCCGGGTTATAAAAATTCAAATCAAGTTTCTAAATGATTGAAGGAAAATAATGATGTTATTTTTAATTTTTTTTAATGTCATTCCTGACATGATTTTTTTAACATTATCAAAATAGGTCATGTTCCTAAACAAAATAAGCTAATGTAGTGGTCAGTTTTAAACAAAGTGCTATAGAGGGGTTCTATGAGTCTATTCTTTCAAAGATGATCATTGCTACAAAATATAATGATACATACATATGGAGTAAAGAAATTTACAAGTCTCATTCATATATGATAATGTACTACTCTGTACAGAGCCCCAAACTAAAACAAAAGATAGGGAAGCAAAAAGTTAAGAACAATAAGTGGAAACCTAAAATATGATGGGTGACCTTATCAACATTTTCTTCCAATACATATTTCACATAACCAAACCATTATCTCCAGCACAAGCAACATAGTTTAGTGTAGTCAGTTCTATTCAAAATCTATTATTTGTTGTACAACGGATTTCAGCTTCAAAAGGCATTTGAGTCGTCAAAGGTGAATTCCCCATGTAAGCACATCTGGTTCTGCATGTAGACATAAACATTTAAGTTCCGATTCACTTGCCCCTGGCCACGTATCTGCGAAAATGGAAATCCATTTTGCATATCTTGCAAGTCATGACTGACAGGGCCATTTCGGTTTAGGCTGATGTTCCGACTTCTGACCTATCCACGTTATCACATCTTCTGACAAACTGGTCAAGAGTTCTCTGCCTTGAAGGGCTATGCTCAATAGTAGTATGCTTTGCAGGGCTACTCAATGGCTGATTATTTGGCACAACTAAGGTGTTCTCATGGCCATCTAAACATCTGATTTTTCAATAACTGAAATTCAGAATGGTTTCTCAAAAACATCAAAAAGTAACTCTCAAATACTACTTGAGTATAAATCTTGACAAAATATGAATATAAACCAGAATGGAAACCTTGTAGCTAAGCATTATGTACATTTTGCATTACATATGATAGTTCAAGAAGATGTAGAAATGTACCTGCCCCAAATTATCCAGTTTGAATTGCACCACATCCCTATGATGTAAAAATTTATATCATCAATGCATAATAAATGTTAAGTCAATGCTATACCAAACAGCGAAAGACTGCAGAAATAACAGAACCTACCATATGATGTCGTGAACCGTATCATTTGCCAACAATTAGTATATATTTACTGATGAGACCTGCAAACAAGAACTAACTAGTCATAAAAACAGAAGAGCACATGTTGTCTTTGCTACTCAAAAATTTAGATGTGAGAGTTCTTTTCATTTGAGATTATCTGTTTTCTTAATGTTGTCATGCAACTAGTAACAACTCTCTCCTTTCTACTTAA
This sequence comes from Arachis hypogaea, assembly GCF_003086295.3. NCBI lineage: Eukaryota > Viridiplantae > Streptophyta > Magnoliopsida > Fabales > Fabaceae > Arachis > Arachis hypogaea. The sequence goes on from NC_092046.1 coordinate 134,885,491, forward strand.
TGAGTGTGAGAATACCAGGCCAATTCTATGAGCACGATCTTTGGCCTGAATCAGGTCACCTGGAGTCCAGGATTGTTCTGCAAAGCTTGCAGCAGTTAAAGTTAATCCAACTCCCCCAGCTTTAACGGATAGCTGCATGATAACGTGTCACATGAAATCATTATCACAAATACTAACCCATACAACAGAAAAGATGCTTATAACGGAAACAATTGGAAGAAATGCACAACGAAAAATACCACCATACCACAGCCGCTTTGATATAATCCTTTTCCTAAAAATCTAACCAATTGTTGCCTTCATGCACCGGGTGTACCTCCATCAATCCGGATGCAACCCACTTTTTTCTTCTGGAAATTTTCAACAGTTTTTTAAGTGTCTATAATTTCCAATATAAAAAAAAAAATGAGTAAAATTGAAATGGTCTTACAAGAAGGCACTCATGTATCGCATCTATCATTGGCTGATGGTGCGCAAATATAAAAAACTTGCAACCTGCCTGCAGTGATCACAACATATTACACGTGATAACCACCACTAGCCCATATGAAATAGAAAGATGGAAGCAAGAGAAAAAAAATTGAAGCAATCAAACTTTCAAATTAAGCATACACAATGATTTGGGGCGACAGGAAGATGGATGAAATATAAGAATTAACACATAGTCTAGTTTACAGTTCGTGTTTGTTTTGGTCACCACTCAGACCAGCCAACGTTGAAACCAATAATAATTGTGGCATACGTATTAAAATGTCATATGCTGACATTTTCACTACACTGTTCGGCCAATTTAATTCATTCAACTTATGGTCCTACATTAAGGGGCACCGACTGCAATAAAAGCAATAAGAAAAGACCAATTTAACCAACATTGAACATATTTTAAACTATTGGATGATAAAAAACCATGCATCATGGAAGCACACCAATCAAAGGAGATGGCAGGGAAACTAGAGAAGTTGAGAACCTAACTTGACTTTCTTATAGTACATACAGGTGCAGTCACTAATTCTTTGTTGACATTTTCTTGCTTTGAAGCAGCGGAGGGGAGCAATACCTCAATGACAGTTCCGAGATATTCAAGAACAGCAGGAATCTTGGCATCTGCAGAATTAGTATATATCTGAAATCGAATATATCATGATTCAGTTTTGATCATATACCAGTCAAAATGATTTAAACTACTCCAATATTGGCCAAGGCCTGAGAAAATGTTGCAGTAAAAACTATAGACCTATCATAGTTCTAGGTAATAAGAAAAACTTCCAAACAAATTGTACAAGTCAAGATTATGTTCAGGGCTTCGTCCATGCAAACCTTGTTAATCAGATTCTTTTGAGTAAATTTAAGAGATTCAGACTCATCTTTTGATTTGGGAGACTTAATTTTGTCTTTTACCACCTCCAACTGCAGTATAAAAAAGAGAAACCAATATTGATTAGATTTTACCACCTCAGACGCAAACCAAATATGGAGAGCACATATTACCATTTCCAAGTCAAATAACCTAATTTTAGAAAGAAAACTTACCACAATCTTACCAATAAAAATTGGTGAGCAAATTTTTGAACCATTTTCAAAGTGGAAGTTTTAGTAAAATACTCATAATCTAAACAACAATCACATAGTTCAAATAAATGAAATCCACAGTCCACTTTTTTGAATATCAATAACCCTATAAAATGTAAATAGAAAATAATTTTATATGCCCAAAATAAGCATGTTGTCAAGACATACAAGAATTATGTTCCATAACTAACATAAATAACCAGAATATTGTCAAGACATACAAGAATTCTGTTTCACAACTAGTTCAAACATAAATAACCAGAACTGCATGATGCTATACTAGTCTCGAGATATAGATGCAAAACACAAATATGGATGGAATAATGCCAAAGTGACAAAGCACAAGGACCATCAACATGGAAAAATATGTACTGCGAAACAAAAATTTACTTTGCTATAACAGCTACTATATGGATGGAATCCCAAACACTTGACCAGCTTCCCCCCAAAGGAATTATATAAGCCAAGCTCAATTCTCATTCAGATAGAAAATAATAACATCAGTTTCCCAATTATAAAGAAAATGAAAATAGAAGAATTATTACCTTCTCTGCTTCTGACAAGGAAGACAGCGGGAACATCCATAACCTGCAGACTCAAAAATTTTCAAATAAATAAGCCCTCAAAACAGCCAATCCAGAAAACCGTGCTAGGATGAACACACACACTTATTGCTGGAAGAGAGAGAGAGAGAGAGAGAGAGAAGGGGGGGGGGGGATATACCTTTCTTTTGCATTCCAAGAAGCTCTAGGGATTCTCCGAAAAGCAGAAATTATTACCTGCCATGAAACATAGCCTATAAAGAATGAGTATGCAGGAACTTGTTCAAGGCCAAAGACATAGCCCCTAATTATGGAAAATTCAAATTTTTCGATAGAAATATAAAATACAATACTCTTGATGAAGTTAGCATGTGAAACCTGGTCATATTGGAATTTCACCGCAACATGCCCACTGAAATGAAGAAAAAGTTTGACCGAAAACTTCGGCAGTTCTTTAGAAGGCTCATCTGGTTATATATAAAGCCACATATTCAGCTTGTTTTCAGAGTTATTACCACTTCCTGAACACATATTCAGCTTGTTTAGAAGCCACTTGAACCCCTTGGCAGCTTCAATTCCAACTATGATGGAAAATCCAACAAGAAATAAGCCTGGGAAACCACATTTGCAAAACAAACCCACTCAATAATGCTAAATGCTAATCATCCTGCAATCTTATTTCCATCATGTCAAATGAGAGAATGTCATTTAATTCTGCTGAAGTTTGCAAAATTGTTTAGAGATGATTCACTCATTTTTTTCCCTAAATCTTTACCCTATGTTATGTGACATCCTAGACAAAAGAAAGTTCTATATATGTTTATTGTTATGTAATCCTTGTTCAGATGGCCATAAATCCTGAAATGTTCACACGCTAGTATAGTTCAGCAACCACGAACCAAATCTTAACAACTGTTCTCAAAGAATCCAAAATTCCAACCATACAAAAAGAAAGGCAAAAGAAATAAAGGATGATCAAGGGGAGAGAATGAAACATGCACTATTCAACCAACAACCAGACAGTAGCAACTGAGAATAAGTTACATGGCTAGAAAAGTAAATGCCAAATTCAACTGAAGATGCCAGTCTAGGGCAGTATCAAAGCAATTTGCTTAAATGGCATAGATTTAGATACACCATCCACCCACCTCCGGCACATGGAAATAGAGCATATGCACTTGAAAATTTTTAATGATTTCTTACATATGTGCAGTGACACAATTTTATTAATTTGTTTGTTATAGTCTTTAGTCTCATTGACCACAACGGAAATAGAAGGCCATATGCATGTCCACACACATAAAATCTCAAGCAATAACGTCAATTTGGGAAAAATATTCAAAATCAGTCTCCAAAAATTACTACAGCTGTAAATATGATCCAAAAGCAATAACGTGAAATCAGTGATCCAAGTAAATATTAGAATCATCGATCAACAAGGGGCTTATTCAAATCAACTACAAAGTTCTGTGCCATCATCTTGGTATTGAATATGGACAGAGGATTTGGGTTGAAATTCAGACGAGGGTTGAAGTTTGGGAGGATTTGGTTTTGAAACTAAGAGAAACTAAGCACTTCGAAAAAAAAAATTAAGAAAAACAGAGAATTGAAAAAGAGAGTGAAAGCATACTTTCTCTTTTTTCTCCAAACCTCAAACCCTCTTCTTTCCACCAGTAGTGCACCTCTTGTGCAAAGAATTCCTAGAAATACCTGAAACACAACAAACAAACGCATTAGATACGGTATTGCAATTGAATTCTGTGAAAGCATAAAAAAATTTGGCAGGTGCCGTGGAAGCTCCACTGGGAAAGGGCTTCTTCTTCTTCTTCCTTTTTTCCAAAAGATAATTTGTTTCTTCTTCAAGATTAAGTTGGTACAACTTCTTTGAATCAATTATTATAAAATGAACAATTTTAAGAGAATTATTACAATGATTTTACCGACAATGATTTACAACAACATTTAGATCAGAAACAAAGTGAATTAATTGGTTAGCAATTCAACATCATCTCAAAATACAAGGAGAAAGAAAATCTGGAAAAGACAGAACAGGGGAAGCCGACGATGCAGGGACTCACCAACTGACTACGGTCTACGGCTACGGCAAGGTCCCAAAACCAGAAGACGACGAGGATCCCAGGAAAGGCCGCGACACGTGGAGACGCCGGCGAGTGTGACTGAGACGAGATTCGAGTGAGACTGAAAGAGACGAGTGGGCTAGTGTGAGAGAGAAGAGAGAGTTTCAGTCAGAATTGAGAGAGACGTTATATTTGAGAGAGATGTAAGAAAACCCAGGAAAGATAAAGAACACTAGAACAGTTATTTTGAATTTTTTTTTGTTTTTTAGATATGTTCTTTTTTTTTTTGTATGAATGAACATCAGAAATTAAGGTTTATAAAGGAGTGTAAGCATTGACTGTACATCAATAATCAATCAGATGTTGTTTTATTTTTAAATTATTTAAATTTATAAATATAAGTTAGCTCAATTTTAAAATTTGATTAATTTAAAGAGATAAATTTTGTCCAACACAAAGAAAAGGATTTTAGGTCTTTTTATAAAATTAAATAAAAAAATACTATGCGCAGTCAGGTTGCAGGTTGCAGCGATATTGGCGTGGGATGCATCCGACAGGCTATGGGATACAGCGACGCGGGATGAGATTGTGGCGGCGTGCACGGACAGCGGCCGAACGGCGTTAGGAAAAACGGCAGTGTTTGATGTATCGAAATAACCGTCTCCAGTACCGACGACGAGTTTTGGGAGTGGACCGGAGATTGACGACGACAAATTTTAAACATGGACAAAAAATTAGAATATTATGGTAAAATTGGAAGTAATCAAATATAGTACGAATGTGTATAATTATTAATTCTAATTTTTTAAATTTTAAAATTTGTAATTAAATAATTAATTAAAATTTAAATTTAAATTTTTAATTTTTTTAAATTTATTGTTTATATTGTTTACCATCATTATTATTTTCTTATATTTTCACATATACTTTTAATAATTAATTTTTAAAAAATTTAGAATCTATTTAATAATAATTACATAACAACAATTTTTAACTTTTAAAGTAAGTAAATTAAATATAATTGTTGTGCATGGATTAATCTGAAATTTTTTTAAAAATTTAACTGTATGAGAATATATTTATTATAAAAAATTTAAACAAAATTATTAAAATAAAATTAAAATAAATAAAATTTAAAAATACTTTTAAAATTTTTGCTAAATTTCAGTGACAACAAAGGAAATCACTTAGATAAAAATACTTAAAACGTCTTTTTTTTAAAGATGTTTTTTATCAATTAAAATTTAATACATATAATCTATTAAACTGTGTTATTTTTGTAAAAATTAAATCAGACAAATTAATTTGGACGAAAAATCGATAAACAAAACCTTGAACTGATTTAAATTAATATTCTTTTTATAGAAAATAACTACCATCATTCTATTTTAAAAAATAACTAAAATATTCCTATTATATATATATATATATATATATATATATATATATATATATATATATATTAATATTAAAAATCCTAAATCTTAACTCTATAATGACATAGAAAAAAAAAAGGTTAAAATTTAGGGATTTTCAAATTTTATAATAATAATAATAATAATAATAATAATAATAATAATAATAAGAGTATTTTAGTCTTCTTTTATAATAGAATATTGTAGTTATTTTTTATAAAAAAAAATTTTAATTTAGACCGATTCAAGGTCTTAATTTAGACCGATTCAAGATATAATTTATCGATTTTTTGGCCAAATTAATTTATTTAATCTAATTTTGATAAAAATAACATAGTTTCATCAATTATATATATTAAATTTTAATTATTTAAAAATATTCCTTTTAAACGTATTTGAGTGACTTTCCCAACAAATATATTTTATCCTTTTTTAATTCCTTTTTGCATGGAGCAAGAAGCCCCTATCCTCATGTGCAGGCATTTCACTGAGGGACCTCACAGCCTTTAACTTTCCAGTGCTTTCCTAGCTTTTTGCTGCCGCAGCACCACCGATCTCGTTAGATCGGAGAGAGTGATGGCGGAATTGGATGCTGCTGAATCAGAAAAACGACAAACGGAGCAGGTTGAAATGGCGAAGGAAGCGTGCCTTTGCCTTGTGTCGTATGAAAAGTTGTTCGTGATCAAACTAAGCAATTTAAAGAAACAAGAAGTTGATGTCAAAGATTGGACTTGTTTGCCTCCACCACTGTTCGATTTCGAGTTGAAACTTCCAGAGCCTGATTTGTGTCCTTTCGAGTTCGACTCCAAGATCTATATGGCAGTGTCCTCGGAGCCGGGTAGACTTGGGATTGCGAGGATCTCCTGGCCAATCTACGAATTCAAATTTGGGGAGCGCAGAATTGAGCGTGCAGAATCACTGGATGATGCACCGCTCCCTTTTCACGAAGCATTCATCGCAAACACGCCAGGCTCAGGCGATGTTTACTTCTATATGGAATCACAGGTCAAAGATTCATCTGGCTCTTACGTCCTTTGTTCTGGATCTAGAGTTTGGAAACCGTTAATCGCTCCTCCTACTGTCAGCGACTCAATTCGATATAGCATGTTCGTCGTCGACAACAACCTCTTTTTTTCATCGAGGGAAAGGGGAAGGGGAAGAGACACCTGTTTGGCCCGCTTCGACCCCATAAAAGAGAATTGGACGACCGAACCCGCCTCTGTTAACAATCTTTCGAACTTCATAAAGGATAGGCTCATTACCGGTGATAACTACGGTCTTATTACTTATCACCCACACATTTCTGTGTCCCTTCCGGGTCTTGGCAGCAGCAACTACACCGTTTGCCTTACAAATGAATATGTGTTGGAACCTCCTAAGGAACCTTTAGACAAGGTCTTTGCCATTCTCGTTAACCACCAGAATGGCCGTGTCGCATTATATCAATACCTTGATGTATGTTTTGAGGGTATTCAACCCACTGTGGCAGAATTGGGCAGATTCAATTTGATTGACCTTGGCAACGGGAAGCTGTGTGCAATACTCTCTGGGGGTCTAGTTTATTCCAAATCTAATTCATCTGTGCTCTGCTTCTCAGTTTTCACACTGTCCGTGGACTTTGCAGCATTGCAATTTGACAGTGGGGCTCCTCCCATGGAGCGAGATTTCTTACAAGTGACGGTCCATAGGAAGAGTGTCTTCACCATGGAGGACTGTGGGCTTACTAATCATATGCGCCATGCGTTTGTTTGGCCACCTACTAAGGGAGGAAGATTTCAGCACAGGACAACTATGTCATAGTAACATTTCTTGTTATTTCTTGTGGCTTGTTATTATCCTTAGTCGTTTTCAATAGGATTACCAATGAACAATGAATTAAATATTAATGTCTTTCAGTAATATAATCTTGGTTGAATTGTGTCTATATTCTCTTTTGCTCGTCATACAAAATTACCTGTGCTTTCTGAGATATTTGCATTATTGCTGCTGATCATATTAAATGATCAACTCACTGCTTTCTATTTCAAAATACATGATGCATTTTAAATAATTAATTGAACTAATAGTCCACACGTATTATGTCAAAAGAAACATGTTTCACATAAAATTAGAATGACTCTTGTTTGAAAAAATTAGTTTAAAAATTTGATTTGAGTCATTTATAATATTGTCGATTGATTATATTATTGATTAGATTAAGAAAATAAGAAAATAAAAAGAATGTCCAAGTTACAAAAATTCAAATCAAGTTTCTAAATGATTGAAGGGAAATAATGATGTTTTTTTTTTTTTTTTTTAATGTCATTCCTGACGTGATTTTTTTATTTATATGTTTGTATAAATTTAGGGGAAAAAGTAACATTATCAGAATAGGTCATGTTCCTAAACAAAATAAGCTAATGTGGTGGTCAGTTTTAATGGAAGTGCTATAGAGGGGTTCTATGAGTCTATTCTTTCAAAGATGATCATTGCTACAAAATATAATGATACATGCATATGGAGTAAAGAAATTTACAAGTCTCATTCATATATGATAATGTACTACTCTGTACAGAGCCCCAAACTAAAACAAAAGACAGGGAAGCAAAAAGTTAAGAACAAGAAGTGGAAACCTAAAATCTGATGGGTGACTTTATCAACATTTTCTTCCAATACATATTTCACATAACCAAACCATTATCTCCAGCACAAGCAACATAGTTTAGTGTAGTCAGTTCTATTCAAAATCTATTATTTGTTGTACAATGAATTTCAGCTTCAAAAGGCATTTGAGTCATCAAAGGTGAATTCCCCATGTAAGCACATCTGGTTCTGCATGTAGACATAAACATTTAAGTTCCAATTCACTTGCCCCTGGCCACGTATCTGTGAAAATGGAAATCCATTTTGCATCTTGCAAGTCATGACTGACAGGGCCGTTTCGGTTCAGGCTGATGTTCCGACTTCTGACCTATCCACGTTATCACATCTTCTAACAAACTGGTCAAGAGTTCTCTGCCTTGAAGGGCTATGCTCAATAGTAGTATGCTTTGCAGGGCTACTCAATGGCTGATTATTTGGCACAACTAAGGTGTTCTCATGGCCATCTAACATCTGATTTTTCAATAACTAAAATTCACAATGGTTTCTCAAAAACATCAAAAAGTAACTCTCAAATACTACTTGAGTATAAATCTTGACAAATATAAATATAAACCAGATTAGAAACCTTGAAACTAAGCGTTATGTATATTTTGCATTACATATGATAGTTCAAGAAGATGTAGAAATGTACCTGCCCCCAAATTATCCGGTTTGAATTACACCACATCCCTAAGATGTAAAAATTTCGATCTTCAATGCATAATACATGTTAAGTCAATCCTATACCAAGCAGCGAAAGACTGCAGAAATAACAGAACCTACCATATGATGTCGTGAACCGTATCATTTGCCAACAATTAGTATATATTTACTGATGAGACCTGCAAACAAGAACTAACTAGTCAAAAAAACAGAAGAGCACATGTCTTTGCTACTCAAAAATTTAGATGTGAGAGTTCTTTTCATTTGAGATTATCTGTTTTCTTAATGTTGTCATGCAACTAGTAACAACTCTCTCCTTTCTACTTAATGAGTGTGAGAATACCAGGCCAATTCTATGAGCACGATCTTTGACCTGAATAAGGTCACCTGGAGTCCAGGATTGTTCTGCAAAGCTTGCAGCAGTTAAAGTTAATCCAACTCCCCCAGCTTTAATGGATAGCTGCATGATAACGTGTCACATGAAATCATTATCTCAAGCACAAATACTAACCCATACAACAGAAAAGATGCTTATAATGGAAACACATGGAAGAAATGCACAACGAAAAATACCACCATACCACAGCCGCTTTGATATAATCCTTTTCCTAAAAATCTGTAACCAATTGTTGCCTTCATGCACCATGCACTGGGTGTACCTCCATCAATCCAGATGCAACCCACTTTTTTCTTCTGAAAATTTTCAACAGTTTTCGTAAGTGTTTATAATTTCCAATATAAAAAAAATGAGTAAAATTGAACTGATCTTACAAGAAGCCACTCATGTATCGCATCTATGATTGGCTGATGATGCGCAAATATAAGAAACTTGCAACCTGCCTGCAGTGATCACAACATATAACACATGATAACTACCAATAGCCCAAACGAAATAGAAAGATGGAAGCAAGAGAAAAAAAATTGGAAGCAATCAAACTTTCAAATTAAGCATACACAATGATTTGGGGCCACTGGAAGATGGATGAAATATAAGAATTAACATATAATCTAGTTTACAATTCGTGTTTATTTTGGTCACCACTCACACCAGCCAACGTTGACACCAATAATAATTGTGGCATACGTATTAAAATGTCATATGCTGACATTTTCACTACACTGTTCAGCCAATTTAATTCATTCAACTTATGGTCCTACATTAAGGGGAACCGATTGCAATAAAAGCAATAAGAAAAGACCAATTTAACCAACATTGAACATATTTTAAACTATTGGATGACAAAAAACCATGCATCATGGAAGCACACCAATCAAAGGAGATGGCTGAGAAACTAGAGAAGTTGAGAACCTAACTTGACTTTCTTATAGTACATACAGGTGCAGTCACTAATTCTTTATTGACATTTTATTGCTTTGAAGCAGTGGAGGGGAGCAATACCTCAATGACAGTTTCGAGATATTCAAGAACAGCAGGAATCTTGTCATCTGCAGAGTTAGTATATATCTGGAATTGAATATATCATGATTCAGTTTTGATCATATACCAGTCAAAATGATTTAAACTACTCCAATATTGGCCAAGGCCTGAGAAAATGTTGCAGTAAAAACTATAGACCTATCATAGTTCTAGGTAATAAGAAAAACTTCCAAACAAATTGTACAGGTCAAGATTATGTTCAGGGCTTCTTCCATGCAAACCTTGTTAATCAGATTCTTTTGAGTAAATTTAAGAGATTCAGACTCATCTTTTGATTTGGGAGACTTAATTTTGGCTTAGAAACCAATATTGACTAGATTTTACCACTTCAAATGCAAACCAAATATGGAGAGCACATATTACCATTTCCAAGTCAAATAACCTAATTTTAGAAAGAAAACTTACCACAATCTTACCAATAAAAATTGGTGAGCAAAATTTTGAACCATTTTCGAAGTGGAAGTTTTAGTAAAATACTCATAATCTAAACAACAATCACATAGTTCAAATAAATGAAATCCACAGTCCACTTTTTTGATAAGCCCCATGAACAATAATACATAATGGGAAACAACATGAAATGGAAAAAAGAGGATAACTTTACCCTTTGAGGACGGAATCGGAAATGGGGTTTGGTGGGAAGGGTTGGGAATGGTTGGCAGACAGTGGTTTTGAAAAATGATGTTGTTGTAGATTGAATTGTTGAGAAGAAGGAGGGGTAGAAGAGTCGCGAAGTTGAGCAATTTTCTGGAAAGCATGGCGTTCAAGAGAATCGAGTTCTTGTGCGGTCCTCTACCTCCACTTCAAACTTCTTGGGTGACAACTCTTGATACTTGCCAAATTGTTCCTTCGCCTCGTCATTCCGATCAAGCAAATTATAAATAATTTTTTTGCAAAAGGTGTGAATGGAGAGCGCCTCCTTGTCCTGGCCGACTTCAAGCTTCTGCTCTAGTAGCCACTTCAGCTCACTCACAACTTCAGTCTCAGCGTTTTCGATACTGGATTCTTCCAAAATCTAAGGAGACAACTCTTGTATTAGAAACTATTTAACAAATCATTCCGATTTCTATTTATGAAAACTTTTAATTTTTTAAAAGAAAAAACGGTGAATCCGATTTTATATTTTCAATTACAAATTAGTGTATTGAATTTGATCAAATTAAAAAATTTAGACGTCTGATTTGTTCCTTTCTTCAAATTACCAACATAAAAATTACTTTCCGCCTAATTCAACGGCTAATTTTTTTATATGAGGTTGATACCTGAGTTAGGCTAAGTTATAAAGTATTGGAGGATATATAGTGTTGTAACATCGTTTAATTTTTTGTTTTAATAGAAAAAATCTGATCGTTCGATTTTATTGTAGAGAGAATACAAATTGAACCATTCGATTTGTGTGGAGTACTGAAATCAAATCCAGAATTTTCTGTCTCGTCTGCCACGTGAAACTAGTACACAAATCGAACCCAAAATTTTCTATATTCAATCTGTCCGATTACAATACCTCCAATCGAACGATTCGATTTGTCTTACACAATCCTCATATCCTGATAAAACACCATATACCTCCGTAATCCTACCATACACCAACCCTCCCTTCATATTAAAATTAAAAAGTTCTAATTCAAAATTGGAGAAACCAACTTGGACCAAATTGATCCTACCATAATTGACTTGTATAGGTAATATGGGTCCCACAATCACAGAGTGCACCAATCAGCTTCATCCAACTCAGTTCATCGCCTATGAAAAATATTAAGTTTCTTTGGCCAAAAATGAAATTACCAAAAAAAATCCACCGTGTTACTAGTAGTCGTCTACTCTGCGTCCTATCCGAGTCTCTCCGCTGTCTTCTGCTGTCGCCGGAGCTCATCGGTGCGAGTTCTGCCATTGCGTCATTTCAGGTAGGCGTCCCCCTCGGCCCCTCTCTCTCAACTTCAATTCGTTGCTATTCAACTTGAATTGCTCATGGTTGTTCTGCTTTTGCTATGATATCATATACATATACTGTTAAGTATTAAGAATTGAATTGTTTGTGGACCAGGCGAGGCAGTTATTGTTTTGAGAATTGAGATGGCGGTTGTTCAGTTTCAAGCTACTATGTGTCTGAATCGTCCCCTTGGCTGTTCTGATGGGCGTCTATGTTTTGCAAGACCTCATCATTTCCTTCCCGAGAGATCCTCCTTCCCAAATGCAGGCAAGTAAAGTCAACGCCTTTTCAATTTTCTTTCCTTGCCATTTGCCAATCAACTCATTGTTTCTTTGTCTTGTCAGCGCTTCAAATTGCCCCCTTCAAGGACAAATGCTTCCATTGCTAAATCAACTGTTACTCTCTGCTCTACCCAATCACAATCCCAAACTCCCCAAGTAAGCTACTTACAAATCCTTACAATTTCATATCATATCATATCATATCCTTCAAATTCTCTCTGTCTGTTGTTGTGCAGGAGTTGTATATTGTTAAAGAAAAAAGTGTCTCCGTTGTCCTACTCGCTGGAGGCCAGGGGAAGAGGATGGGTGTCAGTTTTCTTTCCTCTTGTTATGTATTTCAAACAATTTTTTCTCACACTCACTCATTCATCTTTCTTATCGATCCAAATAGGCTAACATGCCCAAGCAGTATCTTCCACTTCTAGGTCAACCAATTGCACTCTATAGGTAACATCTCAGTTATAATATAGTATTGAAACTTATCCTAATCTTAATGTTGGACCACCTATTGATGTTCAGTATGATATTATTGATGCTAAGACCATGATTTCAAGAGACATAATTGGCACTCTATTGATTTTGTTTGGCCTTTGTATCCTCTTATGCTTTATAGTCTGTTTCATTCATTCATTTATTCATTTACAATATGACTTGATATATATATATATATATATATATATATATATATATATATATATATGTCAATCCTTTGTAGTTTCTACACTTTCTCACGCATGGTTGAAGTGAAAGAAATCATTGTCGTTTGTGATCCTTCATACAAGGACATTTTTGAAGGTTTCTTCCCTTCCTCCTTAGCTTAAGTTCTATAAATCATATATTTGTGTCTTGGTTACTAATAATTCTTTTCTTTTCCCTCAGATGCGAAAATGAATGACAAAGTAGAACTTAAATTTGCACTTCCAGGAAAAGAAAGACAGGATTCTGTCTACAATGGGCTGCAGGAATGTGCAGTTTATTTTTCATTCTTCTGTTAATTTATTTAAGGGGGAAGAGTGGGTTTAAATATTAATGATTATAATTTTTACCCCATCTTGGTTTATTTCTTAGCTTTTCTTTCCAAAGAATGATAATTAGGTTGGAGTAGAATACTAAAATTTTTAATATCTAGATATCCTTTTCCTTTTGCAGGCTGTTGATTCAAATTCGCAGCTTGTTTGCATTATGACACGTGACATAACCATCCAACTTAACATGTCACGTGTCGCTGACTGACACGTCATCATATCATTATGTGTGTCCAAACCATGAGATAACACGTGTCACCAAAGATTCACATCAACGCATCGTTAACGGAAGATGGGACAGACACTAATATGGTGCAATTTTTTCAATTTGGGAGAGACGTAATTGATAGAATTGAAATCTCAAGAACGTTTTGGTACACGACGTTAATCTCCATTTTAGGGATTTATTCGAGAAAGTATATTCTGAGGCTTGTCGCGCCAGGAGGAGCAGGCGGCGGGAGGAACGAGCTAGAGTGCGACAGTATCTCGAACCTTCCGTGGAGAGTGACAACGGAGACGGGGACCGTGGGCTCCCAGATGGTAACACTGGTGATGGTGTCATTGCCGCTTAAGATGCAGATCTTGAGCTGGCAATGCTACGCGTAGTGGGTGGCGCCGTCCAGGACATCGAAGCCACTCGCGACTTTGAGGATGTGTTTTGTCGATTTTTAGCAAATCAACGGTGGTTCGATATCTAGTAGTTTGGGAGCGAAACCTACTCCTCTATGCAGGTACCAGTTTTCTAAAAGTGCATCAAAGTGCCTTCGATTAGACGGGTGTTGAGAATACAGATAACTTAAAAGTTATAAACCAATAAAAAGAACAAAAAGATAAAGTTTTCGAAAGGGAAAATGTACTGAAAATGGAAAGAAATGCATTGAAATTAAAAGAAAACAATAGAATGCCTTCGACTGAGTCAAAGGACTTTAACATGAAAATTTAAAATGCAAAAAGATAAATTGGACAAAGAAGATAAATAGAACTTGAAAGATAAATTTACTTGAAAAGATAAAGTTTACAGAAAGATAAATTGAAAGAGTAAAATATGGAAGGAACCCTACAGAAAAGTTACTCGATTGCAGACTCAGGAATTCCTTAAGATATGAGTGTGCTTGAGTGTTTTTCTGAGTAAAAGTTTCAACCCCTATTCCCTAAGATCTCCTAGTTTTTATAACCTGCTTTTAGTAACTGATAATTAATTACAATTAATTAGAAAATCACAGCATTGAATATGTTTCCTTGGTAACTGTTCCTGCCTAAACGTTCCCCCTGATTTCCTCGCGTGATAGAAGCCTTTAACTTCTCTGCTACCATAACTACCCGAATCTCTTATTCGAATAAGCTATTCGATTATCTGACGCAAGTCCCATGGTCGATTTGACTTGCTCGATTTATTGAAAGGTGGGCCTTGAAATCAAATCTGTGTCAAAAACTTCCATTTAATGCTTGCGTGTATGTCTTTTCGAAAACTACTTATATCTTTGATCACTTTACCACTTCGAACCCTTTGTCTTTATCAAAAATATTTTTCGATCAACAAATTGCCCCCTTGGATTAATGTGTTTTACCTTCGAAAACATTACTGGAAGATAAAACACTTAATCCACATTCAAACTTCCGTTTTCAAATCAGTAATAATTATCATTTAACCTCCCATTAATACTGATCCACTCGACACGTTTTTCGAAACTCACGCCTTTCTCTTTCTTCCACTTCATCTTCTTTGCGAAGTTACCTCTATTCGCATTCCTTCTACAGTAACGGCTACGGTAGCTCTTTAAATTCATCAATCTCACCCCTGTTCAAATTTTCTAAACTCATTGCTCTCTGAATTTCTCTAACATCAAACTTCCTTACAGAATCTTTAATCTTCTGTTTCCTTTTCCTTCATCTTACAATAGCCGCATCCTCTTCTCATACTGCTACCCAAGACAAAGGTAAAGGTCATGCAGTAGCACCACCGGCTCCTCCAGCCCTTCGTATACTAAACCAAGTCAATGATGAAGTCATTGACGATCCTCAACTCCAAATTAACAATGCTAGAATCTTAATTCCTTTCACAATAGGCGCGGATACTCACTGTTTTCTCGGACCGATTGAATCCCTAGAAAAGGCGAATAAAAAACTTTCTTTCTTTCCAAGTGCTGAAGGAGAACATCTGTTGATTAATCAGCCTTTCAACACCTCCTACTTCATTAATAAAAAACCCTTCAGAAATAATCCAAAGATTAATCCTCGAGAGTTCAATTTCACAGCCTGGTACTAGCGCCTTGAACCCACAAAGAGTGATGATTGGGGGGGGGGGGCTTTAGGAATTCAGGAACTATTAAGACTCTCCCATTTCTCACTTATAACGCTCCCTTGGATGATCGGGGCTGTGACTTGTTTTTGGAACAGGACAACCAACAGCTTCCACCTCCCTTGTGGAATGATAGGAATGTCCCTTCTAGACGTAGCCGCTATCACAGGGCTTCCAATAAACCCACCAGACTGTACTCCTAACATGCAGCCGAAGCGTCAATATAATGTTGTCTTGACCAACTCCTACAGTGATTTTATTACTCATAACATGGGCGTGGAAGGCACTGATGTTACAGACGATGAACACGTAGCCTTCTTGTTCTACTGGCTAAATGTAATCCTTTTCTGTTCTCGAAGCGTCCAGATGTCAAAGCTCTTTCTTCCCTTGGCTGGTCTGCTTCACGAAGGGAAAGTTCTTAATCTGGCCAAACTTCTTTTAGGGCATATTTTTGAAGAACTTGGTCAATTCGTTCATTGTCTCCGAGACAACAGTATCATCAGTACAGGTGGCCCTCTTTGGCTTCTCCAACTATGGCTTAATGCTATTTTCGAAAAATTCATGACAAAACCTGGAGGTGGTAGTACTGATAAACATCATATTGAAGGTTTTCGATTAGCTGATTACAAACCCAACTTTCCAAATACACAATCGGATGAAGACCGATTCTGGGCTGTTTTTTCTCTCTTCTATTCCTGTGGCACCTGATCAACCACTTTTACAACAACATCATGATCAAGGGCACTCCACATCCCATGATTCAATTTAAGTCACGGGGTCTATTCAACCACTTCAGACTGTTTTTCCACCTCCTCATGTAACACAGGTGGTTGATCTAACAACAGATCCCTCGCAGCACTCTCCAATAGACACTCAAATACTTGAGTCGAACTCACCAAACAATCAAGCTGCAATTTCTACTGAGAACCGAGCGGCTCCATACTCCGATTCTGTCTCTCGAGTTGCTGAAACAACAAATTCAGATTCATCTCGATCCAAAGTTTTAGAAACTCCTCAAGGGTTTTCCAGCCCTCCTCAACAAGCTGGATTTCAAACTCTCCCTAGATCAGGTTCTGGAAATTCAGGAGCTTCTACCATACCCACAAGTGCTACATTGGCTAACTTGATCTTTGTCTTAAATCGAGTTATTCAAGAAGACGAAGTGCCTGTTCCTGCTCCAACACTCCCTAGACTTGCTTCATCCAGTTCTCCATTCGAATTGGATGTTGATACTCGAGAGCAACTCCGGTTACTTCTTAAACTTTTGGATCATCCACCGGATGCATGGATCAAAAATACCCTTCTCAATCAGCTTTTATCTGACTTTTTAAACTCCACTTTTGAACTCCCAGCTTCTACTCCCTATTCTGCCTGTAAGGCCCACATTGGTTGGAGAGAGGAACGAAGTATGCCTTATAAGGGTGTGGATACCTCTCCCTAGCATGACGCGTTTTGACGAGTGAGTGTGGGGGGCTTCGGCTATCATCCCTATCGTCAAAGGCAAAACCGTGAGGCCTTGTGTGCCAAAGCGGACAATATCGTGCTAGCGGGTGGTCTGGGCTGTTACAATATATACTTCCATAAATCTTCCAATAAACTCATGGAAAATAGCATTCATTGCTCGCTGATACGTGGGACCAGCATTTTTCAATCCAAAAGGAATAACCACCCATTCATACGTGCCTAACGCTCCAGGAAAACGAAAAATAGTTTTTGACACGTCATCTTCGGCAATAAAGATTTGGTTATAACCTGAATAACCGTCCATAAAACTTAAGATTTCATTTCCTGCCGCAGAATCAATTAACATATCTGCCATTGGCATAAAATATTCATCTTTTGGAGTAGCATTATTCAAATCTCGGAAATCAATGCATACCTTTAACTTCCCATTTTTCTTCATCACAGGAACAATATTCGAGACCCACTCAACATAACGAGTAGTTTGAATGAATTTCGCTTTAATCAAGCATTTGATTTCTTCCTTTATTTTTCCATTGATTTCTGGAGCAAAACGTCTCGGAGTTTGCTTTACGGGTCTAGCATTCGGTTTTAATAGTAATCGACGTTCCACAAGGGAACGATCGAGACCCGGCATCTCGTGATAATCCCAAGCAAAACAATCCTTAAATTCATGTAAAAGATTAAAGAGTTCGGTTCGAAAAGGATCCATGAGATCTTTGCAGATATATGTTATTCGAACATCATCAAGAGTCCCTAAATTAATTTTTTCTAAGGGATCTTGGTATTCAAACCCTTTATAATAATCATCATCTCTTACTGAATATTTCTCTAAACCCAATGGTTCCAAATCATAGATGCAATCAAAAGTGAATCAATATCATCCTTAGAATTAGAAAAACTTGATCATTAATACTACTTTGATTTTCTACACAATGGGCCTGAGCCACTAAATCGGCAGTTTGACTTACATCATTATTGCCATTACATGAAGCAGTAAAATTATAACTAACTCAACTGAAGACGCTGAGTCGATACAATTATAATTAGAAATACTACTAACCCTATGTGATTCTACTTCATCAGAAGAATCATCTTTATTTTCTACAGAATAAAAATTACTTAAATAATTATGCAATGTTACCAGGTAATCGGAAACTCCTCAACGTGGTCCATAGTGCAGATCCACAAGACCTTCAAGGCAGACAATCCCAACTAGTTGGAGTAAAACCTAAATCTGGGTAACGTTTAGAGGCTTCAATTTAGGATTATACATCTTGAAATCAATATGCATTTGTTCGACATAAATATTCGAATCTGCCTTAAAGATCTCAGGTTTGCCATCCTTTGACCACAGAAGAACACTTTGATGCACAGTGGAAGGTACTGCACCCACACCATGGATCCAGTCTCGTCCCAACAAAGCATTATAGCTTGCTTTTGAAGGAACCACCACAAACATAGTGTTCCGCTCAGATGATCCAACCTTCACGGTAGGAGTTACCAATCCTTTCGCCAGTGTCGATACCCCACTAAAATCCATCACAACAATATTTGTGGGGACCAAATCATCAGAATGTTTACCTACTTTCATTAACATTCTCTCGGGTAAAAGACCGATTGCTGCCCCACCATCAATCAAGACTTTGTTTACCTTAATTCCACTCAAAGTAGTGGTCATATGAAGTGGGCGAAGATGAGACATCTGCTTCTTAATAGGCCGAAGGAAATACCATGGCTCATCCTCAATTCGAATGAAGGAAAAAGCTTCTTCATCCTCCATATCATAATCTTCCTCTGGGTCACCTTCATACTCACCCAGATATTCGGTCGGAATTATCGAGATTGTACCAACCATGTCATCATCTCCTTCTTTAAAGTAATCTTCTTCATCATCAACTTCTTTACCTTTATCGACTGATAAACCCATATTTTATGATATATTTTATGCTTAGTTTGAGTGATTTATTCAATCCTTCACCCACTTATTCATATTAATTGCATGGTTTTACTTTCCCTTCCTTATTATGTGATGTATGTGAAAAACATGTTTTCTATGCTTTAAAATTAATTATTTTAATTACCTTTATTTCCATTCGATGCCGTGATTAGTGTGTTGAGTAGTTTCAGATCTTCTAAGGCAGGAATGACTCAAAGGATGGAAAGAAAACATACAAAAATGGAAGGAAAGCACAAAACGGAGTTTTTGGAGAAATTGGCATCCACGCGATCGCATGGACGACGCGGCCGCATGCCAATTGCGAAGAAGCAGTGACGCGGCCGCATGACTGACGCGACTGCGTGAAAAGAAAAACTCCGAATGACACGACCGCGTGACCCACGCGGACGCGTGACAGATGCCACGCACCAGAAATTGCAGAAAACGCTCATAGCGATTTCTGAGGCCCTTTTTGGCCCAAATCCAAGTCCAGAAGGCATAGACCAGAGGTTATGAAGTGGAAGAATACATCCATTCAAAGAGAGTCTTCACTTTAGTTAGTTTTCATGATTTAGATTTAGTTTAAAGAGAGGTTCTCTCCCCTCTCTTCTCTCTTTAGGATTAGGATTTAGAATTAGGATTTTATTCGCTTTCCGGATTATCTCTTTATCAGGTTCAATATTCCTTTTATTTACTTTTGCAATTTAATTTATGAATTCTTCCATGTTATAGATTACTCTTTTGAATTAATGTTATTTGAGGTATTTCAGTTTAATCTTGCTTTATTTTATTTATGTTGCTATTATTCCCATCTGAAGACATTTTTATTCCAGTAGATTTACTTTTCTCCTTTTGGTCTTGGTTAAGAAATCAGTAACTCAGGAGTTATCAAACTCAAACATGATTGATAATTGTTATCTTTGTTAATTAAACTGAACTTCAATAATCCCAATCTTTTCTTCGGAAATAAATAGGATCCGAAGATCAAACCAATTAATCCCTTGACCTTCCTTTATCTTAGTAAAGGTTAACAAAGTGGAATTAAGATTCAATTCTCATCATCATTGATAAGGATAACTAGGATAGGACCTCTAATTTCTCATACCTTGCCAAGAGTTTATTTACAGTCATTCATTTATTTTACTTGCCATTTAAATTGCTTGTTCTTCATTTACTTTAATTGCTAATTAAACTATTCACTCCTCATTCTCAAAACCCCAATTTACAATCTCCATAACCAATAATAAGAACATACTTCCCTGCAGTTTCTTGAGAAGACGACCCGAGGTTTGAATACTTCGGTTATCAATTTATTTAGGGGTTTGTTACTTGTGACAACCAAAACGTTTGTACGAAGGGATTTCTGTTGGTTTAGAGACTATATCTACAACGCGACTATTTTTATAAAATTCTTTACTAGCAAAAATCCTAACGTCAAAATGGCGCCATTGCCGGAGAACTGCAATCGTGTGCCTTATTATTGGTTATTGTAAATATTTTTCTTTTACTTGTTTATTTGTCTTTATTTTTCTCCTCTTTATTTCTTTTTAGCTACTATGAATTCTCACCCCTTCTGCTTTGAGTTTGGTTCTAATGTTATTGAAAGGAATGTAAGTTATAACAGGAACATGCATCAAGGTCAGAGCAACCAAAGATGGATAGAGCCAAGAGGATCTGATCAACCCTTTAGGCAACAACACCCTCCAAGATATCATGGACAAAGACCATTCTACAATGCATACCAAGAAAATAGACATGGTGGACAACCTTGTAATCACCAACAAGCCCCACCCTGTGCTTATAGGCCATCCTCTCAACGTAACTTCGAACCACCACACTCACAAGCTCCTTTTCACCATTCGCCACCACATGATCCACATTTACCCCGATTCCAATCCAATTACTCCCAAACACCACCACTTCTGCCTGTACTATATCCAAATCTATCACCCCGAGAATCAGAGGTTCGCCTCAAGAAAACAGTAGATCAACTTCAAACAACCCTTCATCAACTGGAGCAAGCAGTAAGGCAATTATCTGCTAGATGTTCGAACATTCAAGGACATCCCACAGCCCCATGTGGACAATCTAATGAAGAGCGTAGCATGAAGAAGATACTAGAAACTCCAGTAGACAAGACAGAGCATGGTTTCGTACTAGAACAAGTAGAGGAAGCTGTCATTATTAAAGAAGAAGAGTTGGTTGAAGACTTAGGAGACGCTGAACCTCCATGGGAATCCAAAGTTGTAGAGCATTCTGTCAAGGATGTTACAATTGATGCTAAGGAGGATTGTGCGCAGTTCCCAAGGCAGGTATTTCATGAAGAACTAGACAGAATAATCCAAGAAGCAAGTTTCCTTGATGACAATAATCTCAAGTCAAGTTCTTCTATCAATGAGCTTGCATCCGCAAGTAAATTCTCTGAGATCGAAGAATCTTCCCCAAGTGAATACGAAGATGATACGGAGGTAGATTTCTCTCAACCTCCAGTCTATGACTTAAGTGATGAGGAAGACATAGATGGCTTTGATCAGGACATGGATACATTTGAAGAATCTTGCAAGGAAGTGGAGAATCTCACAGAAGAGCACAAGGGAGTAGAACTCATAGAACTACTGGAACCACCTATCCCAAGGCCATTACCACCCAATACATGTTTTAAGTGGGTACAATCCTTAACCTTTAACTGTATTTTTCCACTTGAATATGGTTTGCTTGAATTAGATGGCCAGCTTAGAGCTCTCTGCGGCTTTAAGAGTAAAAGGGAAATGGCTCGTACTCAGAGCTGGTGCACGAGGTTCAATAAGGTTCCACGCTTCAACTCGAAGTGCACGGATTGGCACCATGATCAATCGAATGGATCTCGGAAAACGTTTGGTTATCCTGGTGAGAATCTAATTTCTAAACCGCCTAGATGGAAAAGTATAGATCAAGACGAAGGCGGATTTAAAAGCAAGGTTTGGGATCCTGGAATCTATGCTGACATTCGTCACCCCAGGAGCCTGACAATTTGTTTGAAGCTGCTCAGAAGCTTCACATGCCTAGTTTGGTACCCCGGAGGCTATTGGCATTCCAAGCATTGGTGGAGATTTCTGGATGAATTTAAGTACAAGCCACCATAATAGGAAGCTCATCCAATGTCCAACTTAAAGACTTTAACTAAAAGTGCTAGGTGGGAGACAACCCACCATGGTATGATTGTTCCTTCTTCAATTTTTATTTAGTTTTATTTGTTTTCAAGTTTTATTTTATTTTATTATATTGAACCTGGAGTTTTGCATCGCATTCATATTTGCATTCTGCATACTGCATAAAAAAAAAGGGTGCGCGACGCGACCGCATCATTCATGCGATCGCATCAAGTTGCGAAAAAGACTTCCCACGCGACCGCGTCATTCACGCGGCCGCGTGATCTGGAGATCGGTGTAAAGATCCAACGTCCAAAAAGTTAGGCTGGAATTGTGCGGCCATTGTGCTTTTCGCACAAACGACCCACGCGGTCGCGTCCCTGACGCGATCGCGTCACTTGCACAACATCACTCCCACGCGATCGCGTCACATGGATTACACAACACCCCAAAAGGAGACAGAGAGTTGCGCTAAAACGACGCTGGAATTGTGCGTTTCGCACAAATGCCAGCGACGCGATCGCATGCCCCATGCGATCGCGTCATTCACTCTTTTGGCTATTCCATGCGATTGCGCCACTGACGCGATCGCGTCAACCACCATTTCAGCCCAACCACGCGACCGTGTGCCCCACGCGATTGCGTGGATTCAAATTTATAACCCCCCAGTCACGCGAACCCTACCAGTCGCCCCCCCCCCCAAACCCCTTTCTTCCCTCTCTTCTTCTCCAATCACACCACCACCACCCAGCCACCACCACCAAACTACCATCACGCCGCTGACCACCCAGACGCCGCCGCCACCCACCTCCCTTCCTCCTTCCCCCTTCTTTCTTCTTCTTCCTTCTTCTTTCCCTTCCAACGCCACTGCCCTCCCCCTCCGCGAGCACCACCCATCGCCGCCGCCCCGTCACCACTGCTCAGCGCCACCCACATGCCCCCTCCCTTCCCCTATTACCCCCTAACCCCATTACCCCTACCTTTCCCTCCCTTCCTCCGAACAGCAGCCACCGCCGCCGCGTCACCCTCTTCCGCCGTGCCGGACGCCACCGCCGTCATCCCCAGCCACCTCTCTGCCCCATTCTCCTTAATTCGCCTACCAGGTTCCGACGAATGCCACCCTTCTATCCATTCGTAGTTAATTCATATTTTTCTGTTTTTGTTCATATTTAGGCTAGTTAGATATGCATGTTGTAGTGGATTTTAGGTTGTTAGGTAGCCTAGGATGTGATTAGTGGATTTAGGTCTGTTTAATTGCGCTGTTCGTGTTTCTTGTTTCATTATTTTTGTAATTCTGCTGTTGCTGTGATGTTAGTTTTGTTCATATGCTGTAATTTCTTGTTTCATGCTGCTCTTTACTCTGATTTTTCATGTTCTTATTCCTTATATGTAATTGCAGCTGTATTTTTTATTCATATGAACTATTCTGTTGTTGTTTATTTTCCGGGACAATCCAATTTTAGCCGGAATGTTGCCCAAATCTCTGTAAAATGTTTCCATTCATGTCTTGATTTTGGCATTTTCAACTGTGCTTTCCTTAGATTTAACCAAAACAATTCATGAATGCCAGGGCAAGCTTTCTTATTCTTTTTGATTTTCTGGTTCATAATTTGCATTTTTGATGTTTGATTCCAATTTTTGCTATTTTTATATCTATTTGAATCATCATCAACCTGTTTTCCTTATTTGGATATGAGTTACTTATAGCTTCTACCTGTGAATACTTGTTACTTGGAATATTTTCATTATGCCATTTACTTTAACCCACTTTTTATTAACTCACTAATGCTAACTTCCTAAACTCTTTTTCAATTCTAACCAACCTAACCTTTCAAAACTTCTCTTCTGATTTTCTTTCACTTTCTTTTAACATTCTAACCATGGCATGATGTTAATTTTTCTATTTAACATGAATTCAATTACATTTTGGATTGTGAATTCTCCTTTTCGGACTTTTAACTCCTATACAATCCTTAATGCACATTTACTTAACTCATTTTCCTTATCCTTTTGCTCCTTTGCCACTTTGTGTTTCTTTTGATTATTTGCCTATTTGTTTTCCTGTTTTCACTATATTCTGGTTTTCTGTTTTTCAGGATGTCTGCCAGCCAGAGAAAAGGGAAAGGAAATGCTACTACTGGCAAACGGAAAAGAGGAGAATCCTCCATGTCCATTATGGAAATTATGCACGATGACTCCTTGCGGGAGAAAAAATTTACCCCGCAGGAGAAGGCCGACCAGCTAATCCCTGCCACTGATCCAATAAAGTTTGCAAACCAATACTGTGAGCTGAAGTATCCGGTGTTTGCAACCTCCAGGAACCTATACCTGGAGAGGACCTTGAAAATCCCAGAAGAACTCCAGCAATACACCTCTGATCAGATCAAACAAAGAGGCTGGTTCTTCCTGGAGAGAAACCTGATTGAGGTCAATGCATCTTGGGTTAAGGAATTCTACTGCAATTACTTCAAAACCTCCCTAGATGCAGTGAACCTTAGAGGAAAGCAGATTCTGGTCACTGAAGAGGCCATTGAAGATGTTCTGAAGCTTCTGCCTAAAACTGATCAGCTGGATGGTTATCAGAAAGCTGAGAAAGATATGCGCTTCATGAAGTTTGATTGGGATGCAATCATGGCCAGGATAGCCCTTGACCCGACCGTTCCTTGGATTATGGGTCAGAACACCACCATGCCAAAGGAAATCAAGCGGATTTACTTGAATGATGAGGCTCGGCTATGGCATCAGATACTTAGCAATTTTGTCATGCTGAGTACTCACGAGACTGAGATACCAGCCGCTATGATCACCCTCCTATGGTGTGTGATGGAGGGTAAGGACCTGTACCTGCCACGCTTTATCCAGTACCATATGGCCAGGGTCCACGTCCGAGACACTCTTCCCTTTCCTTATCTGATTACACAGCTAGGCCGTCGAGCTGATGTGCCTTGGGAGGATGCTGATGAGAAGCCACCTGCTGCAGAATGCAAGAAGATTATCCCTCACAGCAGGAACTTTCTGGCTCTGGGCTACAGACCTCCATTCCTCACAGCCCCTGGTGACACACCCACACCATCTGCCGGCCCCTCTTCCTCTACAGCTACCCCTGCCACCACCACTGCACCTCCACCTGCCCCAGAGCCCATCTATCATCTAGTGCACCACCTGTTTCGACGGCTTGACCAGATGGAGCGTCGCAACAAGCGACGCTATGAGCACCTGAAGCTGATGATACGCTCTGGCGACATCCCCTTCGAGCCTGACACACCATCCAAGGCATCTGAGGAGGAGGCGGATGATCACGAGGCAGAGACCCATCCCCAGAGCGAGGCTGCACAGGCATGCACAGAGCAGGCCGCATCACATCAGGAGGCTCCGCCTCAGATTCAGGCTGTAGACCCCGAGATCCCTATCCAGTTAGCACCTCCTCTACAGCAGGCTGATCCTCAGACCACCACCACAGAGACTCTAGCTATCCGTCCTTCCAGTGATGACACCCCTTCACACCCTGCTTGAGTGAGCATCAGGGACGATGCTTCATTTTAAGTGTGGGGGAGGTCGCCATCTCTGGCTTATTTTTTTGGTGAACCATTACAGACTCTTTTCATTTTATTTTGCTACTTTTCTGTATTTTTATTTTAATTTTTATTTTTATTTTCTCAGTACTTATATATATTGCTATTTTTATGTATTTTTACTCTATTTCTGCATTTTGCATTTTAGTTCATATTTTAGCCATTTAGTTTAGAAGCAATTCTAACTTATTAGTTATAGAAATTGTGGATTAATTAGTATAGTTTACCCCTTTTTTTAGCATAAGATAGCTTAGTATAAATTGAAAAATATAAAAAGGAAGTAAACTAGAGACTTGAACATAATAGAAACAATCCACACACCTTGTATATATAACATTACATGCTAGTTAGTTAACAACATTTCATCAAGGAGAAACACTAAAACTTTAAAGCCACCTTAAGTTTTACATTGAGAATAATGGGAACTTTTAATTTTACTTGCATGACATACATAATTGATAAATAATTTTTGAGCTAGAGAACACACAGCCTGTGAGTTTTGAGCTTAATTATATGGTTATATTCAAACCATAATTTTTATTCCTGTGTGTTCCGCCCTTCTTATTTATTCTGGTGTTCTTTACTTTGTTTTAATCTATATGTCCGATTATAGAATATAACTACATACCAAGAGAATGATTGAGGCCATTATTTGATTTTAGCTCACTTATCCCAAAATAGCCTACCCTTTTACATCACCCTTGTTAGCCCCCTTGAGCCTTTAAATCCCCTTTTATTCTATAAACCACATTACTAGCCTTAAGCAGAAAAACAAAATAAAAATTCCAAGTTGAATCCTTGGTTAGCTTAAGATAACAAATTGTGTAATTGTATAAGAGTGGGAAACCTACTGGGAACATGGATGATAAAAACAAAAGGTAGAAAAGTTGAAAAGAATAAAATAATTCAAAATAAAAGTTTTGGGAAGCATGCTCATGTGAAATTAAAATAATTGAATTACCATGTGCATTTAAAAAAAAAAGAGTGTTATTTTTCAGTAGTTGAATAAAGGGGACACAAAAGAATTCCCCAAATGTGAAATAAAGCAATGCACATGGGATAAAAATAATAAACATTGAAACATGAGCATGTAACATCAAAAGTGGGAAAATATGGGAATATAGGTAAAGAAGCTTTGCTTTACAAAGTATGTATGTTAGGTGAGATCTTAGACTAATTAAGGATTCACTTATTAGCTCATTTAGCCTTATACATATACCCTTACCTTTACCTTGGCCCCATTACAACCTTAACTAAAGACCTCATGATTTTTGGTATGTCTATATTCTATAATTGTTGATTGGTTAGATGAAGAACAAAGTTATAGAAAGTAAGAATAAAAAGAAGAATAGAGTGATTAACCCAATAAACACTGAGTGACTAGAGAGTAAACACAACATCCAGTGAGGGTTCAATAGCTCATTAACATATATCTCTGCTGAAATTATTAATTGTCCTGCAAGTTTATAACATGTTTTTCTCTCCCATTTCAATTGTAAAGGCACTTTATCAACTATCTAAGGTTTGGCTATATATATATATATATATATATATATATATATATATATATATATATATATATATATATATATATATATATATATATATATATATATATATGACTCCTTGAGAATGTGAATTAATTCAACTACATGCAAGCTTTATATACAAGTGAATAAAAATTAGAATTGCATGATGCATCATTCATTTAGGTAGTTGCATTTAGATTAGATTGCATTGCATGGCATTCCACCACTTTAACCTAACATTACTCTTGGACTTAGCATGAGGACATGCTATTGTTTAAGTGTGGGGAGGTTAATAAACCCATATTTTATGATATATTTTATGCTTAGTTTGAGTTATTTATTCAGTCCTTCACCCACTTATTCATATTAATTGCATGGTTTTACTTTCCCTTCCTTATTATGTGATGTATGTGAAAAACATGTTTCCTATGCTTTAAAATTAATTATTTTAATTACCTTTATTTCCATTCGATGCCGTGATTAGTGTGTTGAGTAGTTTCAGATCTTCTAAGGCAGGATTGACTCAAAGGATGGAAAGGAAACATACAAAAATGGAAGGAAAGCAGAAAACGGAGTTTTTGGAGAAATTGGCATCCACGTGATCGCATGGACGACGTGGCCGCATGCCAATTGCGAAGAAGCAGCGACGCGGCCGTATGACTAACGCGACCGCACTCCTTAAGCAGAACACATATGACGCGGCCGCATGACTGACGCGACCGCGTGATAAGGAAAACTCCGAATGACGCGACCGCGTGACCCACGCGGATGCGTGACAGAGGCCACGCACCAGAAATTGCAGAAAACGGTCATAGCGATTTCTGAGGCCCTTTTTGGCCCAAATCCAAGTCCAGAAGGCATAGACCAGAGGTTATGAAGTGGAGGAATGCATCCATTCAAAGAGAGTCTCCACTTTAGTTAGTTTTCATGATTTAGATTTAGTTTAGAGAGAGGTTCTCTCCTCTCTCTTCTCTCTTTAGGATTAGGATTTAGAATTAGGATTTTATTCGCTTTCCGGATTATCTCTTTATCAGGTTCAATATTCCTTTTATTTACTTTTGTAATTTAATTTATGAATTCTTCCATGTTACAGATTACTCTTTTGAATTAATGTTATTTGAGGTATTTCAGTTTAATCTTGCTTTATTTTATTTATGTTGCTATTATTCCCATCTGAAGACATTTTTATTCCAGTAGATTTACTTTTCTCCTTTTGGTCTTGGTTAAGAAATCAGTAACTCAGGAGTTATCAAACTCAAACATGATTGATAATTGTTATCTTTGTTAATTAAACTAAACTTCAATAATCCCAATCTTTTCTTAGGAAATAAATAGGATCCGAAGATCAAACCAATTAATCCCTTGACCTTCCTTTATCTTAGTAAAGGTTAACAAAGTGGAATTAAGATTCAATTCTCATCATCATTGATAAGGATAACTAGGATAGGACCTCCAATTTCTCATACCTTGCCAAGAGTTTATTTACAGTCATTCATTTATTTTACTTGCCATTTAAATTGCTTGTTCTTCATTTACTTTAATTGCTAATTAAACTATTCACTCCTCATTCTCAAAACCCCAATTTACAATCTCCATAACCAATAATAAGAACATACTTTCCTGCAGTTCCTTGAGAAGACGACCCGAGGTTTGAATACTTCGGTTATCAATTTATTTAGGGGTTTGTTACTTGTGACAACCAAAACGTTTGTACGAAGGGATTTCTGTTGGTTTAGAGACTATATCTACAACGCGATTGTTTTTATAAAATTCTTTACTGACAAAAATCCCAACGTCATCAACCCCCGAAGACTGGGCTATGGCTTTGCCTTTTTCCATCTTTGCAGGAGATGGAATTCCCTTCGGATAAGTGTCTCCATCAGATGGAAAAACTATTCGGAAATGTACAGAAGGCGTTGCCCCCTTGCTTACTTCTTTACTCATTTCCTACTGAGGTTTTTTGCTCTGATTGAAATTTCTCCTGCTACCTCTGCCCCTAGGATACCCTCTAGCTCGACCACGATAATAGGAGTATTGGTTTCGAGGAGGTCCCCGATGTCTCCACTGGGGATTGCATCGATACAAATGGTCCCGCTTCTGGAACTCCTGACAGTTCCGAATCCACTGGACACTTATAGCCTTAGATCGGCTTAAAGGTGTAGTTACACTTTGCTGAGGGATCTTCGAACTCTGACCCTCTATACGCCGAATTGGTTGCCTCTGGCGCGCTTACTCCTCTCTATGAGCTAATTATTTCTTCATTCTCGAAGATTGTCGCTGCCTCAGCATCAAAAACAGCATTACACCATGGACACAGAGATACGTCCATGTCTTTGATCTTCTGTTGAACCAGAAAATCCAACAGCCCATCCCCTACTCTAGGGTACACAGATCTTACCTGTGACTCGAAATTATCCAGAGTCACATCAAAGTCATATGACATACCAACCATATTCACTCCAAAGTACGGCTCGACAAAACTAGCATCAACATCAAAGGGATCAACATCAACCTTCATCTCTTTCTTGCCATCATCGAATTTCAACCATCCTTCCATTATTGCTTCCTGAATTAAATCCCTGAAACGAACACAACTGTTAGTCGAATGACTTGTTGCTTGGTGAAACTTACAATAAGGTTTTCCTTTTAAATCTTTCACCGAAAGTAAAGTTCTACCCTCATGCAGAATTAACTGTTTATCTTTAAGCAACACATTGAAAATCTGATCAGATTTCGAGATATCAAAACTATATTTCTTTCCACTTTTTAGCTTTGAATTATTCGACTTTTCATTACTAAGAAGCTTTTTGAGTAAAGACCAAACATAAGGAGGGCCTTTCTTAAGCTCGGCCAAATCGACTTCTGTTTCGAAATCGAATTCCTCCTCTGAAGACTCCATAGTCACATAAGCAACTTTCTGTTTCTGAATAAAAGGTTTACTCTTCGATCTTTGTTCACTCCTATACTTCTCTTTCTCTTTTTTTATGAGTTCGGTCTGACGAACCTTTTCAGCTAAATGGGCTAGATTGGGAATATGCACATTAAGCAGCTTTCTGCGCATATAAAACCCTAATCCCATAATTGCTATTTTCACGATCTCACTTTCAGGTTATGACACATAGCACCTAATTCTAGCATTCTTGAAACGTATTAAATAATCATCAATAGTTTCACCATCTTCACGTTTCAAAACCACTAGATCAGTAACTGCCACATTCATTTTCCCTCAATAAAACTGAGCGTGAAAAGCAGTTTCTAACTGATTCCATGTTGTGATCGAATTTGGTCTAAGATTCAAAAACCAAGTAAATGTATTCTTCGTCAACGAAGAAGGAAAAAACTTTATTTTCAAATTTTCATCATTAGCTAAGTTCCCAATCTCGACCAAATAGCGAGCAACATGTTTAGTGGTTGATTCTCCAACTTCCCCGGCAAACTTTGTGACTATCTTTGGATTTTTTATCCCTCTTGGCGCTTTAGCCATTTGAACAACTTGGGGAAAAACAGATACAAAGTACGGTCGATTCATAAAACCAACATTCAAACCCACTCTATTGAGTACTTATTTCACAATTCTGGTGACTTGATAACGTTCTCCACCATGATTAACACGTAATCTGGCTAAAACATTATCAGCATTTTGACCTCGGGGAATTACATAAGGATTTTCTTGATTTAAACATTGTTTTCATTTTGAAATATATTTTCTGCTCCTTCGTTATTTCCCCTGGTGCCCTTCACCTTCCTCATAATCTACGATTCGAGTAATACGTTCGACTTGTCTAGCAAGACGTTCAAATTTCGATTCGTGACCAGCCATCATTGGATTTAGAATTGTGGTCATTTGTTGAGTCAATAAATTGACTAAATCATGATGACCTTCCTCTACTTGTTGTCGATATACTGCCATTGAATTAGTAGCATTCGAAGTAGAGCTCACATTATAATCATGAGAATATTCGGAATATTGTTGCGGATTTTGACCATTATTCACTCCACTTGTATTTCCGAAACAAATAGGTGAAACAAAACCACCCACTGGCGGAGTAAAACTCGGAGGAAGACCATAAGGAGGCCAACCAGCGGTCAATGGAGGTTGGTATGGTGGCAAAGTGCCACGTGGACGAATATTACATCCAATATTTCTAGTCTGAACAGTAGTAATCGCTATACTTTCTGTTCTAATTGCACCTTCGGAACGTGAAGTCACGTCCGTTTGTTGCATGGACACTGGTATGCTATCATTGATGGATGAACCACCATTCACATTTGATACCTCATTAGCCATGTGAATGATCTTTCCACTTCGTAATCGCATACACCAAATGACACTGAAAAATATCTTTTTGACACACTTCGATTTTCAAAAACTGTCCCACCGGGCGTGCCAATTTGTTTTGTCGATTTTTAGCAAATCAATGGTGGTTCGATATCTAGTGGTCTGGGAGTGAAACCTACTCCTCTTTACAGGTACCAGTTTTCTAAAAGTGCATCAAAGTGTCTTCGATTAGACGGGGTTGAGAATAAAGATAACTTAAAAGTTATAAACTAATAAAAAGAACAAAAAGATAAAGTTTTCGAAAGGGAAATGTACTGAAAATGGAAAGAAATGCATTGGAATTAAAAGAAAACAATAGAATGCCTTCGATTGAGTCAAAGGACTTTAACATGAAAATTTAAAATGCAGAAAGATAAATTGGACAAAGAAGATAAATGGAACTTGAAAGATAAATTTACTTGAAAAGATAAAGTTTACAAAAAGATAAATTGAAAAAGTAAAATATGGAAGGAACCCTATAGAAAGGTTACTCGATTGCAGACTCGGGAATTTCCTGGGATGTGAGTGTGCTTGAGTGATTCTGAGTAAAAGTTCCAACCCCTATTCCCTAAGATCTCCTAGTATTTATAATCTGCTTTTAGTAACTGATAATTAATTATAATTAATTAGAAAATCACATCATTGAATGTGTTTTCCTTGGGAACTGTTCCCGCCTAAACATTCTCCCTGATTTCCTCGCGTGATAAAAGCCTTTAACTTCTCCACTACCATAACTACCCAATCTCTTATTCGAATAAGCTATTCGATTATCTGACGTGAGTCCCATGGTCGATTTGACTTGCCCGATTTATTGAAGGGCGGGCCTTGAAATCAAATCTGTGTCGAAAACTTCCATTTAATACTTGCGTGTATGTCTTTTCGAAAACTACTTATATCTTTGATCACTTTACCACTTCGAACCATTTTCCTTTATCGAAAATATTTTTTGATCAACAGGATGTAAGCTATGCGTGTTGGCACTCTCTCTTGTGATTATGACTAGCAGTTTTGGCTTGTTCTTCGAATCCCGCTGACAGCCCCTGGAACAGCGGATTCTGCCGGCGGAGGCGAGCTCAAAAGCACTTCTTTTGCATCCGCTTCCGTTGCCGTAGCTGCAATCATCATTATCTTCATTGGATAATTGTGGTACAGTTGCACGATTTACTATTTGTTGATGTTGTTCTTGAGAGTGGTGATGATGGCGTTGTTAAAAGTGTAATTTTGGTCTTGTAAAGTGGAAGAGAAGAAGTTGTGACAACTTCTCACTGTTTGCGACAATCCTTTTTCATAAATCAAGAAAATTAATTCTTCTCTTCCAATAAGATGGAAGTTTCATTTGTTTACAGGGTGAAGAATAATTTTTGTCTTTTGGCAAAAGTTATAAAAATGTTCTTTAACTTTTATTTTATTTTATTTTATTTTTAAAATTTTTTATTTATATTAAATATATTTTTGGAGATAACCAAAAAATTTAATCATAAATAATGGACTAATTTTTTAGCAAGCATGCTACATATACAAGCTTTTTTGGCTTACAAGCTATACAAGTTGGCCCAGCCCAAAAAAAAAAATCATGTGCATTACACTGTTTAGAATGGAGTGTAAAATGCACGCGCCTTACACAACGGTTGCGTTTTCCAAAACACGCTCATTATGGCACACTCTTCCTCCTCTTCCTCAGTCAAAACGTAAACCGTCAAGTTTCAAGCTACATTCGAAACAAATTACAATTATGAAGAAACGCTCTAACTCGTTGCGAAGAGTAGAAGAAATCAAGAATAAAAGATACAAATCTCCATAAAAAAATCAGCAGAAAAAACGAAGAAACATTATTCAAGGTAAGGTACTGTTTTAGTGTTCTTCTAGGTTTTTCACACTGTTATATGAAATCGAAGAACTATATCGTCAGTATTTCTCGCTCTGTTTCTTCTAGGTTCTTCTAGGTTTTACTGTTCTTCTTGTTTTAGATCTCATATTACTGTTCTGATGAAACTGTTCTTCGTTTACGCTATCTTACGTACTTCTAGTGAATGCTTTAACGTTTGTTTTGATCTGTTTGGTGGATATTTTGTGCATGTTTACATATTTTGTGCATGTTTACATGTTTTTTAATTAGGTTTGTGCATGTTTACATGAAAGACTCTTCCTCTTCTAACTGATTTTTGGGTGTATATGGCAATTTTTTTGGTGGCCGTTTATCGGGTGTATATCTCGGACTTGGCATGCGACTGTTGCTTCTAGTGGGACTTTGAACTTAAAAATATTTCTGAACTCATATAATGTCATATAATCTAAAAAATGTAGAGGTGTATGAGACTAATATATATATTAGGAGTTTTGAAGTCTAACTGTTACTATTCTAATTGTGCTTAACCTTGTAGTGTCATTTTATGGATGTTTGGATGAATTGAATATGATTTTGAAGTGATTTAATTTCGTTTAATTAAAAAAAATAAAATAGATATGGGACTGGATTTGGGTGTATGTGGCTGATATTGGGGTGTATCTGACTGATCTATGGGTGTATGTCTCTGATTTTTGGGTGTATTTTTTATCTATTGACAGCATCTCATTTTCATTGCAGTAAAAATGGCGAGCAAAAACCAAGGCGGAAAAAATACAATGTAAGCACAAATATATATCTTAGAACAAGTCAATTTTTCCTAATACAAATATAACTTATTCTAATGACTCTAATTTTGCTTTGTTTACAGCAAACCAAAGACTTGAATTGTGCAACCCATTCGTTGAGTGAAAAATTTGGAAATATGAGCGAGGAAAAGAAAGCAATCGTTCGGGATTTAGGTTTTGGTGGACTGATGCACATCCCGCCACTAAGGGTGCATCACAAACTATTAAAGGAGTTGGCTAACTCCTTTAAACTGGGAAAAACACACTCAAAACCAACTACAGTTCATTTAGAGTAAAACCCAGCACAATAGGGGCTGCGCTTGGCCTCAACGCATCAGGTAACTCATTACAGAAAACCTCTATACTTCCATTCTTTGTAA
Source organism: Arachis hypogaea (assembly GCF_003086295.3). Taxonomy (NCBI): domain Eukaryota; kingdom Viridiplantae; phylum Streptophyta; class Magnoliopsida; order Fabales; family Fabaceae; genus Arachis; species Arachis hypogaea. The sequence goes on from NC_092046.1 coordinate 134,920,311, forward strand.
TATATTATTCTGCTATCATATAATCAAGAAACAAACATAGGTGTATATGAGTGATATTGGGGTGTATATGAGTGATGTTTGGGTGTATTTCAAGTGATTTTCATTGTAAGTTGTTTTGTTTTTTGTAGGAGATCTATTTCCTCAGAAAGTCAGTTATAAGAAACTTTCTGAAGAGAACAAACAGATTTTTAGAAGATTCTAGGGGAAGACTCTAAAAAGTCTGACAGATGAGATAATGAGTATTGGTGTTAGAAATGAACAGGATCGCCTCATGTTTAAGAGGATTTTCATCTTCTATATACAGATGGCGTTCCTGTTGCCAACAGCAATAAACAAAATCTCTCCTGTGCACCTAGCTCCTATTTTCAAGATGGACAAAATAAAGGAGGGCAACTGGGGAGCCCATGTTCTGAATTTCATCATCAAAGGCATAACTAATTACAATCTGAAAAAGAAAAAATCAATCGACGGCTGCCTGTTTGCCTGGATGATAGTCTATTTTCATCTGCCAAAAAACAAAGAGAAGAAAGGAGAAGAAAAACATGCATAACCCTGGATTGCCAACTGGAATAGAGAGCAATTGGTTGAAAGGATGAGAGCTGAAACAGATGAACATGTGGTAAGTGAACAGAATACCTTGGGCATATTTTATTTACGTGGAAGTTGTTAACTAACATTTCTACTGTTTCAGGGAATTGTAAAGATGGCAGAAACAAAGGAGAAATTGAAACAAATGAAGGAAAAAGAAAAAAGAAGAAAAAAAACAAAAACAAAAAAAAACAAAAAAAGAAAGGCAAGTTCATCATCATCTGAGAGTGAAACAGTTGAAACTGAAGTCTATTCTTCCTTTGAGTCTGAGACTGACCAGGACTCAGAGGAACCAAAAAGGAAACAACCCACCCGCAGCCAAAAAGTAAGTAACATACTTGGGTGTATTTTGTCACTTTTAGGGTGTATTATGTTACTTTTAGGGTGTATTTTGTCAGTTTTAGGGTGTTTTTTACTAATGATTGTTTGCCTTCCAGAATGGAATCCAAAAAAAGGAAGAAGACTCAGGAGGATTCTTATTCTGAAACTGAATCGAATGATGAGTAATGTTCTGAAATTATCATCGCTTTCTTTTCTGTTTATTCTCAAAATTTCATGTATTAATAAAGCGTTTCTTATTAACTTTCAGAAGCGAAGAATTATCACCAGTAAAAACACGAAAAAGAAAGAAAAAAATTCAGAGAACACCCCAAAAGTAAGCACTGCTTTGGGTAGTATTTTTTGATCAATTTTATTTTGTCTTTTTGATTCATAATTTTTTTTTCTCCAGGACGCAATCCAAAAAGAGCAAGCTCATTGTTGAGGATTCATCTCCTGAACAAACTCAATCCTATCATGGGTAGGGTACTTTGAAAGCTATATTACTGTTTATCATCAAAATTATATTTGTTAACATGTTCTTTTATGCGTATACTGTCAGATCTGAAATTGGAACTGAAGAATTAGAAGAATTCTTAAGGGAATCTAAGAAGAAGAAAAATAATGAAAAATCTGCTGCATAGGGGTTTGTTATGTTTGGGGTGTATATTACCGATTTTAAGGTGTTTTCGTTGCTAATAATTGTTTCTGGTTTCCCAGGGAGAAGGGAGCTGACCTACGATCAACAGAAGGTCACTATGACTCATCCAAAACGTAAGAACCTTTATTTGATAAAATCTTGTTATCCTTAATTAACCGCATGGTATTTTTATTGAATGATATCTATTCTATGTTTAGAATACCGAAGGTAAACTTAGGAAGCGATGATCCTTTGTTTCAAGGACACACAGTTCAAAGCACCATAAACAAACCGGCGGATAGCATGTAATTTCTCTTTCTAATACCGGTTGCTTTTATCTTTTATTACCTTCTGCTTCTAATTATGTATATATTTTTTTTAGAAAAAAAAAGCCCTTTAATGTTTTATTCAAGAAAAAAAAGGCAGGAAAAAAAAGCAAAAAATGCAACTACGTAAGTTCTCAAAAAATAAAGCCTGTGTTTCTTTTGAATGCTTCGGGTGTATTTTGAGTTTCTTTGGGTGTATTTCAGGTTGAGCCTGGTAGAAGAATCAGCCAATGACCCAGCTGAAGAGAACATGATGGTTGTGCGGGTAGAGACACAGTCACAAACTGACGCGCTTTCAATGTGAGTATTTCAAGTAAATTTCAACCTTATGACCATTTTATTTTCACGAGCTTTCTTAACCTTTTATTTTTGTCTTGTTTAGAGTTTCGATTCAAGTTTATCTACCTCTGTCCCAGACAACTCCTGTGCCAGAAATTGAACCGACCCCTGCAAAGTCTCCAAGTAAAAAAATTAATGAAGAAACTACAAAAAGGTAAGGAATAATCTTGGGGTATATTTGGTTATTGTTTGGGTGTATATTGTCCTTGTTGGGGTGTATATCTTCACAATTGATCTGTAACTAGTTTTTTTATAACATTTTTCATTTTATGTAACCCTGCAGCACTCCAGAACCACTCCAAAACCTGAAGAAAGTACACCCACGCTTCCACTAGCTCCATCTAAAATGTAAGTTCAGAAAAATAAAATTTGGGTTTCACTATGATTCGTCTATTCTTATTCTTTTATTACGTTATATGTCAACACGCAGTAATCCAGCCCCAGAAGACGCTGCTGCACTGATGATGATGGCCCGAACAGCATCGTACATACCTAAAGAAGGTCCGGTGCCATCATTCAGCTTTGACTTGACTGATTCAAGACAAGAAGAAGCAGCAACGTAAGAAGGGGAGAGGGCAAAAACTCCTGAAACGCCAAAACTAATAGAACAATTAGGGGAGCTGGTGGAAAAATTGCAAGCAGTGGGGTGAAAACAGAAGGTAAAAGTCCACAGATTCAAAAGCAGAGTGGCGAAGAAAGTTATGAAAAGTTTGAAACTCCTGCAAGGACCAACGAGATGTCAGCTGAAATGAAAGAGAAATGCTACATCTAGGCCACGCGTGTGAAGACATACGGAGATAGAGGAACTAATGAGTATGACGCCGTGTGCACACTCAATGCCCAAGATCGATACATTTTGTCAAAAGTCCACTTCGCATCTCTCAAAGATGATACACATATAGAAGCTGAGGTAATATTAGAATAACATTAATGATTTTATCATGAAATGTAACTGTAATGTTGATTGATGTAAAATTGATTTGGGCTTTTTTTTCTAGATTGTCTTTGCCATGTGCCTCATCCTTAACCAGCAAAACATTAAAAGGTTTTGTTGAGTTAAGAAATTAACTAAATTAATTAGTGATGACAAACATTATTTTTGGACAAAATAAATAATTAGTGTTAAGTGTTAATAATTATATGTTGCTAATTATTTATTATATGTTGCAGGCCAAAACTTAGTTCAGCAGCCCAAATTGGTATGAAAATAATATAGCAAGGCTGGTGGGTAAATAAATAAACAAAGCTCATGAGGAAACAAGGCTGAAAAATCAAAACGGGCAATAAAGCAAGAAAAACCCAAAGAAATCAAAGCAAGATAACTAATGGGCTGAATTTGAGTAGAACCCAATCCAAGCCCGAATTGATTTCAAATTCCTCTCACTTGCTTTCACTAACTCAACGTTCTCCTCTTCTCTGACCATGTCAAATCACAAACTCAGAAAAGTGAGAAAGAGAAAGAGAAAGCTTCTTCCCTAAGGTGATCATCAAAGAAGCAAGAAAGAGAAAGTCCAAGCTTGAAACTCAGAAGTCTAATCACCCATTTCAAACCAAATCAAGCTTAGGTTAAAGGTAACTCATTTCCTTTTACATGCAACACACTTTCTTCTCTTCATCTTCAAACTCTCTGCCACTCCATTTCGGGTTATATGGAAAAGAGGATTTCTGTTCCTCACTGCTGTGCATCAACGGTTGAGAATATGTCTTGGGGACCAAGTTGTGTTTCAATGGTCAAGATATGGGTTTACCATTGAAGAAATCTTTTCTGCTGTTAAAGTAGCTTTCGGTCAACCAAGGAAGGTCAGAAGCAAAGTTTCCATTGTGAGGATTAATGGGAAAAAGTGAGACAGTGGGTTGGTGAAGCTCAAGGCTCAAGAAGTTGACCTAGGAAGAGCAACCAAGCAACATGCAAGGAGATAAAAGAAGACTTGCTGTTCATTCAGAAACCAAGGAGAGAAAACCAGTAAGTAGAGGTTTTGTTCTGAGAGATAGCTCTTTGAAGAAGTTCATCTAACTGGACAGTGCTTCCTAATCAAAGGTGCATTCCGCCAGTATGAAGAACTAAATCAGAGGCTTGCTAATCTGGTTTTTCGCATAGCACAGAGGCTGTTGATGAAGTCAATCTCCTTCATGTTTTACTGATTGTAATGTACTTTTCTAAGCTTATCTTTCTGTAATTTCTTGAGAGAAAAGGCATTGTGAGAAAGCTTGAGAAAAAGCCATGAGTGGAAAAAGGCTGAGAGATACACTAAAGAGAAAAGCCTAGAGTTATTTTCTGATTTCTTTAGGTTGTTTAAGTGTCTTGTATCTAGTATCTGAATGGTATCCCTTTCTTAGTTGGGTTAGCACTAAGAGGTATAGTTAGGTATTAGCATAGCCAATGTCAAGTTAGGTTAGAACTTGAGTGTGAAAGGATTGGGTCAATCCTGTGTTATTGGTGTATGTAATAATGTTTACTATAGTGAAATTCTTCCACAGTTGTGGAGGAGACTGGATGTAGGTTGCATAGCACAAGGCAACCGAACCAGGATACATGCTGGTGTTAGCTTTTCTCTTCTCTGCTGTGTTCTGTTTTCTGATATTCATGAGACAAAAATAAATTGTCTCATAAATTTTCGCTGCTAAGTTAAAACAGAATCAGAATTGCAAATCTGTTTTAAAAGGGTAACAACAGTAATTAAAAGGAAGGCATAGATTCAACCCCCCCTTCTCTAAGCCTACCACAACCTTCAATTGGTATCAGTCAATTGCCTACACCCTCACTGAAGGCCAGTCAAACAACCGACCACCTTTCTTTAACGGAAAGAACTATTCCTACTGGAAAGAAAGGATAAGGATCTTCATCCAATCCATTGACTACAACTTATGGAAGATCGTTGTGAGTGGTCCCAAGATCCCAACAAAAACAAGTGCTGATGGAGTGGTGACTCCGAAAGAAGAAGCTGAATGGAATGAAGATGATAAGAAGAAGATAGAGCTGAACGCTAAAGCAATCAACCTTCTTCACTGTGCTATCAGCTTTGAAGAGTACCGGAAGGTGTCTAGATGCAAGACAGCCAAAGAAATCTGGGAAAAACTCCAGGTTACACACGAAGGCACTAAACAAGTCAAAGAAACGAGGATTGATATGCTGCGAAAAGAGTATGAGATGTTTAGCATGAAGGATGGAGAAAGCATTGATGAAGCATTTGAGAGATTCTCAATCATAATCAACAACCTTGATGCTATGGGTACAAACTATGCAGAACAAACCTTGGTGAGAAAACTCCTCAGAAGCCTCACAAAAGAGTGGGAAAACACTGCCACTGTCCTAACCGAGAGTAACAACATAAGTCCCATAACCTATGATGAGCTGAGAGGAAAACTCCTTGCCTATGAAGCCACACACACAAACACAGACTCAAAGAAAAAGGGAATAGCCCCCAAGTCACAAATAGAACCAAAAGAGAGTGAGTCTAGTGATGGTATTTCAGATGACGAACTTTTGTTTTTTGCTAGGAAATTTAGAAGGATGATGAAAAGCAAGAGCAAATACAAGGGTTCAAGTTCAAAGGAGCAAAAGATGGACTTGAGCAAGGTGACATGCCATCATTGCAAGGAGGCTGGACACTTCAAGTCAAACTGTCCAAAGCTCAAAAAGGAGGACAAAGACAAGAGGGAAAGGAAGAGAGTACTCATGGCAGCTTGGGAGGAACTTGAGAATGACTCAAATGAAGAAGAAGAATCTGAAGGAGATGACAAAGACTGCTTCATGGCTGGAAACAACAATCTTGATGAGGTAAACTATTATGATTTGACCATTGAGGATTTGCATGTTATTATTGATGATCTCACTTTAAACACATCAAAACTGCTTGATAAATACAATGAATGCAGATCTGAAAGAAATGTGTTAAGAGCTGAAAATGAATTTTTAAAAGAAAAAGTGAAGGAAACTGAATGTGCTTTGGACATCATTGAAGAAAACAGATTTCTAAAATCTGAACTTGAAAAATTAAAAGGAAAGCATATTGTGGATCCTTCACATGAGTTAATTGCTGAAAATAAAAGATTAAATGATATGGTTAAAAGGCTGAATAGTGACTTAGCAAAATTTGCTCAAGGTTCTAGTAACTTAGACAAATTACTTGCAAGTCAAAGACCATTGTTTGAAAAATCTGGTTTAGGCTACATAGCCAAGGAAGATGCATCTTCTAATATTTCCTCTATAAAGTTTGTGGCTTCTTCATCAAATACCAAAACCATACCAAACAAATCTGATATTGAAAATGCTCCAACATTTGAAGAAAAATTTGATGAAGTATACACAAGTGAAACTGACCCTTCACCAAAAACTGAACCGAGTTCAAACCGGCCAGGTTTGGGTTATATTTCGAAAAATGAGGCTGCTTTCAAGAAACCAACTTTTTACAACAAAACCTCATTTTCGAAAGGCAAAAATATTCAAAAAAATTCTGGTGAAAATGTCTTTGCAAAGAGGAATAACTTTACTAAAAATCAGTTTGTCAAAAGAAATGCATCTCCTCCAAGAACCAGAAAATTTCAAAGCTTTAATCATTTCAAGCAATATAACTCACATCAGTTTCAGCAACACACACCAGAAAATCATTGTGTTAATTGCAAAAAATTTGGTCACTCATATGCACAATGCTTCATTGAAAAGAGAGTTGTAGGAAACAAAGTCTACAATATTGTTTGTGATTTCAATGCACTTGGGCAACCAAGATGGATTAACTTCAAAGGATCCAAATTAATTTGGATACCTAAGGCTACTTGAAACTCATCATGCAGATTTGCCTAGCATCCAAGAACAAAAAGGACATGTGGTACATGGATAGTGGATGTTCAAGGCACATGACTGGAAGGTCAACCTACTTCATCAAACTAAATAAGTATGATGGAGGTTTCGTGACCTTTGGAGATGATGGTAAAGGTAAAATCATTGCTGTTGGAAAAGTAGGTAATGAGCAATCTACTTTCATTGATGATGTACTTTTGGTTTGTGGTTTAAAGCACAATCTTTTAAGTATAAGTCAGCTGTGTGATTTGGGATATTTAGTTGTTTTCAAAAGGCTTGAATGCTGTGTGGTTAATGAAAAGACAAATGAAGTGATGTTTGTTGCCAAGCGTTTCAATAATATGTATGGACTTACTCTTGATGAACTAAAGAATCAAAATGTAGCTTGTCTTCACTCTAAAGAATCTGAAAAGTGGTTATGGCACAAGAGATTGGGCCATGCAAGTATGTTTCAAATAAACAAACTTGTAAAGAAAGAATTAGTAAGAGGTCTTCCTTTGATAAAGTTTGACAAAGACATCACTTGTGATGCTTGCCAAATGGGAAAACAAACAAAAAGTTCTTTTAAACCAAAGGAAGACATCTCTACTAAAAGACCACTTGAGTTGCTACACATTGATTTATTTGGTCCAACAAGAACTCAAAGCCTAGGTGGTAAACATTATGGTTTAGTAATTGTGGATGACTACACTAGGTTTGGTTGGGTTTTATTTCTTGCACACAAAAATGAAGCCTTTTCGGCCTTTGAACCTTTTTGCAAGAAAATTCAAAATGAAAAGGATTTAAAAATCTCTTCTATAAGGAGTGATCATGGAACTGAATTTGAAAATAATTTGTTTGAATCCTTTTGTGAGGAATTTGGAATATCTCACAACTTCTCTTGTCCAAGAACACCACAACAAAATGGTGTTGTGGAAAGAAGAAATAGAAGCATACAAGAAATGACAAGAGCTATGCTTTGTGAGAGCAATGTTCCAAAATTCCTATGGGCTGAAGCGGTTAACACAGCTTGCCACATTTTAAATAGAACAATCATAAGGAAATTTTTGAAGAAAACCCCTTATGAACTTTGGAAAGGCTACCCTCCAAACTTAGATTACTTGCACATCTTTGGATGCAAATGTTTTGTTTTAAATGACAAAGAAAATTTGGGAAAATTTGATCCAAAGGCTTATGAGTGTTTGTTTGTAGGATATTCCACAACTAGTAAAGCATATAGGGTTTATCATCAAGATGCTAGAATTATTGAAGAGTCCATACATGTTACATTCTGTGATACTAACTTGGTGCAAAGCATTTTGGAAGATGTTGATGCAGGAAATCAAGCTCAAAAGGAGGATGAGATTGCTCAGAATCATGGAAAAGAGAATTCTGGACAAGCTGAACCAGAAACAGCAAATGATGAAAATTCAAGAGACAATTCCATTTTGTCTCATGAATCTGAAGGAAATTCTGCAGACAGCAGCACACAGAATCCCTTGGTGACTGAATCTGCCTCCAAGTCCACCAGACCTCGTGAATGGAGATTCTTGAAGAATTATCCTGAGGAATTTGTCATTGGGGACGTCTCTCATGGGGTGCAAACAAGGTCCTCCACTAGAAAGGCAAATGAAGGTTCAAACATTGCCCTTCTTTCACAAATAGAGCCTCAAAACGTCAAGGAAGCACTTAGTGACCCTTCTTGGGTTAAAGCTATGGAGGATGAGCTTCTTGAGTTTGAAAAGAACCAAGTGTGGACGTTGGTTCCAAGGCCAAGTGGAAAGAAAGTGACCGGCACCAAGTGGATATTCCGGAACAAATTGGGAGAAGATGGTAGCATTGCAAGGAACAAGGCAAGGCTGGTGGCACAAGGATATGACCAAGAAGAAGGAATCGACTTTGATGAATCTTTTGCCCCTGTTGCCCGAATGGAAGCCATAAGACTTCTCTTAGCTTATGCTGCATTTTGTGGTTTTAAATTATACCAAATGGATGTAAAATGTGCATTTTTGAATGGAGTGATAGATAGAGAAGTGTATGTGGAGCAGCCTCCTGGTTTTGAAAATAAAGAGCATTTTGATCATGTTTTCAAACTATCTAAAGCTCTCTATGGTTTAAGACAAGCTCCTAGAGCTTGGTATGAGAGACTTAGCTCTTTTCTTTTGAAAAATGGTTTTCAAAGAGGCACCACTGATACAACTCTATTTATCAAGAATTCTAATGATTCTTTTATCCTAGTCCAAATATATGTTGATGACATTATTTTTGGATCAGCTAATGAATCCCTTTGTTCTGAATTTGGAAAACTCATGACAAGTGAATTTGACATGAGTATGATGGGTGAACTCAATTTCTTCCTTGGGCTGCAAATTAAACAAACTAAAAAAGGTATTTTCATTCATCAAGAGAAGTATGCCAAGGAATTAGTTAAGAAATTTGGTATGGAAAATGCCAAACCCATGGGAACTCCCATGCATCCTAATTCTAAATTAGATAAGGGAGAAACTGAGAAAGATGTTGATGAGACTAGGTATAGAGGAATGATTGGCTCTCTTATGTACTTAACTTCCTCTAGACCCGATATTGTGCAAAGCGTTGGATTGTGTTCTAGGTTCCAATCCAAACCAAAAGAGTCACATCTTTCTGTAGTTAAAAGGATCATTAGATATGTTCATGGCACATCCAATTTTGGTCTTTGGTATCCTAAGATTGATGATTTTTCTGCAGTTGGTTATTGTGATGCAGATTTTGCTGGTGATAGAGTTGATAGAAGGAGCACTTCTGGTTTATGTTGCTTCCTTGGGAAGTCCTTAAATGTATGGTCAAGTAAGAAGCAACCAACAGTGGCCCTTTCCACTGCAGAGGCTGAGTATATAGCTGCTTCTTCTTGTTGTTCTCAGCTTTTATGGTTAAAAACACAGCTTGCTGATTACAAATTAAAGGCTAAAAATATTCCCCTGCTGTGTGATAATATGAGTGCCATTAATATTTCTAAAAATCCAGTTTTGCACTCTAGGACTAAACATATTGAAGTGAAATTTCACTCAATAAGAGAACATGTCCAAAAAGGGGATATTAGTATTCAATTTGTTAAATCAGAGGAGCAATTAGCAGATATTTTTACAAAACCATTAGCTGAGGATAGATTCTGCATGCTTAGGACTTGTCTAGGAATTTTGAGTTATGATTCACTGTTTGAAAATTGCTAATGAGTTTGTTGAAGTTGTTGTCTCATAGGTTCGAATGAGAAATTTTGGGCAGAAGAAGAACCATCACTCTGAATTTTATCTTCTGGGCTCTGAACTTTCTTGGAATAGGGTTCTGAACTTTCTTTTTCAAGAACACTCTTAACTTGCTGCGATTGCAAACCTATTCATGTATTGTACATTCTTTTTACATTTCTCATCATTATCATTTCAATTTTTGAAAAAAAAAAAAAAAAAAAAAAAAAAAAAAAACTGCAACTTCTGCTTTAATTGTGCTAATGCCTTGTTTGAGAATTCTATTTTGCAGGTTCTGTTTTGTTTTATTTCTCCCACCTTGATAACAAAAGGGGAGAAAAATGCATATATGAGGCTTGACAAGACATAAGACTTACCGAGATTATTGGATATTAGTTTTGTTTAGTCTTGTGTTTGGTAACTGACTTGGGTTTATGAATTGAAATCTGTTTGACTTGTTTGTGAACTGAACTTGGCTTACTTGTTTGTGAACTAAACTTGGATGACTTTAAGTCTTTTGAACTTTATGTTGTGCTGGTGAATTGTTTGTTACATGCTGCCATAGTTTGCAATATGTGCTTGTATGGATTATTAGACTTTTGTGCAACCATGGAATTCTAGATAAGCATGTATATACATTAGTTTGTTGTGTTGGCATTATTGTCTGTATCCTCAGGTTAAGCGACATTCAGTGAAACAGCAAAAGGGACCCACTCATTCAGAGAGAGTGGTATTGGATGATGATGATGATGACTTTATCCCTGAGGAATCTCCTCCTCCTTCCACTGAGGGTACTTCCATCTTTACTGGCCAGAAATATGCCCTGCTGAATGTTGTCAAGGGTGTTGTTCAGGAGTTTGTCTCTCAATCAAATCACTTGATTGTATGAACAAGGAGCAAAGGAAGCTAGCAAGCAAGCGCGAAAATTTCCTCCGTAAGTCAAGAGATAGAGTGGCTGTGTTCATGACTTTCATTGATAACCTTCAAAAGGATGAAGACCCTGCCACTGATGCTGATGAAGAAGTTGATTCAGAGGGAAATGGTTCGGATGCCTAAGAATTGTTTCATGATGCTGCTGCTGTCTGCTCATTTTGTCTGATGAATTTTATTTATTTTGCTACTATTGAACTGTTTTGTTCTCTTGGATGACTGTAATAACTTTGGATAACATTGCACCTTTGTTAATTCATTAGGACTGTGCACTAACTCTCTTCTGCAGGTTATAAGGTGCTGTTTTTGTTGATCTTGCATATTATCCACCCTTGATGACAAAAGGGGGAGTAATAGCAATAGGATAATAGCAATAGGATAATAGGATGGTAAATGTGTCCTAGGAATTTTTTGGCATTGCTGCA